>NW_017676011.1:10505-54115 GCF_001879085.1 Nicotiana attenuata | reverse complement strand
TACCACCCGCTCCCATTTCATTATATCTTGTGGTAGGCGTACCACCCGCTCCCATTTCAATTATCTTGTGGTAGGCGTACCACCCGCTCCCATTTCAATTATCTTGTGGTAGGCGTACCACCCGCTCCCATTTCAATTATCTTGTGGTAGGCGTACCACCCGCTCCCATTTACAAACCAACAATAATCACAAAGAATCCAGGCAAGGGAACAAGAGCAATATAAGAACTTCCCGGCAAGGGAACATTAATATTTCAACAACATCGCGGCAAGGGAACAATGATATTTCAACAATATCCCGTCAAGGGAACAATAACATCAAAACAAACATCCCGGCAAGGGAACAATGATGATAATAACATGTGAGGCACAATAAACCACAACGGAGTCATAACAATTACAATACAAGACTCACGGGCTTGTTTGACACTAACGTATAGATACTCGACCATGCCTATACGTCGTACTCCACAATTGACACGTAGCAAATAGACACAACTCCTAATCTCTCAAGCTAAGGTTAGACCAAACACTTACCTCGACGCCACAAACACAATTTACGCTTCAACTCTAGCTTTACCCTTCGATTCCACCACCAATTCGTTCGTATCTAGTCTCAAGTTACTTAATTACATTAATAAACGCTAAATGAATCAATTCGAATGCATAAAAATGAATTTTCCAAAGTTTTACCCAAAAAGTCAAAAATTGCCCCCGGGCCCACATGGTCAAAACCCGAGGTTCGAACCAAAACCCGATCACCCATTCCCCCACGAACTCAAATATATAATTTATTTTGAAATCGGACCTCAAACCGAGGTCCAAATCTCCAATTTTTAAAAAACCTAGGTTCTACCCAAAACACCCAATTTCCCCATGAAAATTATTGTTTTGAAGTTCAAATCATGTTAAAAGATGTTAAGAATTGAAGAAAGTTAGTTAAAAAACAATTACAATTGACTTGGAGAAGAAGAAATCTTGAAAAATTGCCTAAGTGTGTTTATGTTTTGAGAGAATGTGAAAAATGGGTTTAAAATCGTCTAAGTATAAAAGTTGCAAGTCTCTAATATGGGAATTGCGAATTGCGAACCCCGACCTCTGCTGGCTTGGGAATTGCGAAGGCAAGCATCGCATTTGCGAGCCCTTCAGGAAAATAGGACCTTCGCATTTGCGAATAACTTGTCGCATTTGCGACTTGGGAATTGCGACAACTTCGTCGCATTTGCGACTCAAGGCTGGAACAGGGATTTTCGCATTTGTGAAAGAAATCTCGCATTTGCGAGACTGAGCTGGCCTGGCTTCCTTCGTATTTGCTATCAGCCACTCGCATTTGCGATATCGCATTTGCGAGCCAGGCTTCGCAAATGCGAAGCCTGCAGGCCTGCTATGCACAGCTGAAATCTGCAATTTTTCTAAGTTCAAAATGCACCCCGTGGCCTATCCAAAACTCACCCGAGCCCTCGGGGCTCCAAGCCAAATATGCACACAACCTCAAAAACATCCTACGGACTTATCCGTGCACTCAAATCACCAAAGTAACATCATGAACATCGAATTAAACCTCAAGATCAATGAAATTTCTCAAAACTTCTTAAACATCAAATTTGCATTTAAGGTCCGAATCACGTCAAACGAATTCCGTTTCTCACCAAACTTCACAGAATTATCTTAAATCATCTATAAGACATGTACCTGGCACCAGAACCAAAATACGGGCCCGATACCAACATGTTCTAATCAAAATTCATTTCCAAACCTTATAAAAATTTCCAGAAAACAATTTTCTTAAAAAATTCATTTCTCGGGCTTGAGACCTCGGAATTCGATTCCGGCCACACGTCCAAGTCCCATATTTTCCTACGGACCCTCCGGGACCGTTAAATCACGGGTCCGGGTCCGTTTTCCGAAAACGTTGACCGACGTCAAATTAATTCATTTTATAGTCAAAATTTATCATTTTTCACAGATTTTCACATATAGGCTTTCCGGCTACGCGTCCGGACTGTGCACTCAAATCAAGGTGATGCTAAAAGTGGTTTTTTTAAGGCCACGAAACGTACAATTCAATTTAAAAACAAGTGATGACCTACATCCTGCACCTCTAAAGCAACCGTTCGTTCTCGAACGGATAGAAGAAGGAAGTACCTGAGTCGGGGAAAAGATGGGGATAACGGCTCCACATATCGGACTCGGACTCCCAGGTCGATGCCTCAGGAGGCTGACCTCTCCACTGAACACGAACAGAAGGAAAACTCTTCGACCTCAACTGACGAACCTGCCGGTCTAGAATAGCCACCGGCTCCTCCTCATAAGACAAGTCCTTGTCCAACTGGACAGTGCGGAAATCTAACACGTGGGATGGATCGTCGTGATACTTCCGAAGCATGGACACATGAAACACTGGATGCACGGCTGACAAGCTCGGTGGCAATGCAAGTCTATAAGCCACCTCTCCCACTCGATCTAGAATCTCAAACGGGCCTATGAACCTAGGGCTAAGCTTGCCCTTCTTCCCAAATCTCATCACGCCCTTCATAGGCGACACTCAAAGCAATACCCGCCCACCGACCATGAAAGCTAAATCTCGAACCTTGCGGTCGGCATAACTCTTTTGCCTGGACTGAGCTGTACAAAGCCTATCCTGAATGATCCTGACCTTGTCCAAGGCATCCTGAACCAGATCCGTACCCAACAACCGAGCCTCTCCCGGCTCAAACCATCCAACCGGCGACCGACACCGCCTACCATATAAGGCCTCATACGGAGCCATCTAAATACTCAACTAGTAGCTGTTGTTGTAGGCAAACTCCGCTAAAGGCAAAAACTGATCCCACGAGCCCCCAAACTCAATGAAACAAGCTCGGAGCATATCCTCCAAAATCTGAATGGTCCGCTCGGACTGCCCATCCGTGTGAGGATGAAACGCTGTGCTCAACTCAACCCGTATGCCCAACTCTCGCTGAACTGCCTTCCAGAAATGTGAGGTAAACTGCGTACCTCGATCCGAAATGATGGACACGGGGACACCATGAAGACGAACAATCTCCCGGATATAGATCTCAGCTAATCTCTCGGAAGAATAGGAGACTGCCACAGGAATGAAATGTGCTGACTTGGTCAGCCTATCCGCAATAACCCACACTGCATCGAACTTCTTCTGAGTCCGTGGAAGTCCAACAACAAAGTCCATAGTGATACGCTCCCACTTCCACTCAGGAATCTCAATCTTCTGAAATGAACCACCGGGCATCTGATGCTCGTACTTAGCCTGCTGGCAATTCAAACACCGAGCCACATATGCAACGATATCCTTCTTCATTTTACTCCACCAATAATGCTGCCGCAAATCCTGATACATCTTAGCGGTGCCAGGATGAATAGAGTACCGGGAGCTATGGGCCTCCTCTAAAATCAACTCTCGGAGCCCATCCACATTAGGCACACAAACTCGACCCTGCAATCTCAAAATTCCATCATCACCTAAGGTAACTTGCTTGGCACCTCCGCGCTGCACCGTGTCTCTAAGGACACACAAATGAGGATCATCATACTGCCTATCTCGGATACGCTCCAATAATGAAGAACGAGCGACTGCGCAAGCTAACACACGGCTGGGCTCAGAAACATCCAACCTCACGAACTGATTGGCCAAAGCCTGAACATCCAAAGCAAGCGGTCTCTCACCGACCGGAATGTAAGCGAGACTTCCCACACTGGCTGACTTCCTACTCAAAGCATCGGCCACCACATTGGCCTTTCCCGGATGATATAAGATGGTGATATCATAATCCTTCAACAACTCCAACCACCTTCTCTGCCTAAAATTCAACTCCTTTTGCTTGAACAAATACTGTAGACTCTTGTGATCTGTGAAAACCTCACATGCCACGCCATACAGATAATGCCTCCAAATCTTCAATGCGTGAACAATGGCTGCCAACTCCAAATCATGAACCGGATAGTTCTTCTCATGAATCTTCAACTGCCGCGAAGCATAGGCAATGACCTTGCCATCCTGCATCAACACTGCACCAAGTCCAATACGAGATGCATCACAATAAACTGTATAAGGCCCTGAACCTGTAGGCAAAACCAACACCGGTGCCGTAGTCAGAGCTGTCTTGAGCTTCTGAAAGCTCGCCTCACACTCCGACCATCTGAACTGGGCACCCTTTTGGGTCAACCTGGTCATTGGGGCTGCGATAGATGAGAACCCCTCTACGAACCGATGGTAGTAGCCTGCCAATCCCAAGAAACTCCGAATCTCTGTAGCTGATGCTGGTCTAGGCTAGTTCTTGACTGCCTCAATCTTCTTCGGATCAACCTGAATACCCTCTGCTGACACAACATGAACCAGGAATGCAACCGAACTCAACCAGAAGTCACACTTCGAAAACTTAGCATACAACTGACTATCCCTCAAAGTCTGAAGAACCACTCTAAGATGCTGCTCGTGCTCCTCCCGGCTGCGGGAATATATCAAAATATCATCAATGAAGACTATCATGAACGAATCCAAGTAAGGCCTGAACACTCGGTTCATCAAATCCATAAAAGCTGCTGGGGCATTTGTCAACCCGAATGGCATCACCAAGAACTCATAATGCTCGTACCGAGTGCGGAAAGCTATCTTAGGGACATCGGATGCCCTAATCCTCCACTGACGGTAGCCAGATCTCAAGTCAATCTTTGAAAATACCTTGGCACCCTGAAGCTGATCGAACAAATCATCAATCCTCGGCAGCGGATACTTATTCTTGATTGTAACCTTGTTTAATTGCCGGTAATCTATACATATTCGCATCGATCCATCCTTCTTCTTAACAAACAACACCGGCGCACCCCGAGGCAAAAAACTGGGCCTAATGAAACCCTTTTCAAGCAAGTCTTGCAACTGCTCCTTCAGCTCTTTCAACTCAGGCGGGGCCATACGATACGACGGGATAGAAATGGGCTGAGTGCTCGGAGCCAAGTCAATGCAAAAGTCAATGTCCCTGTCGGGTGGCATACCCGGCAGGTCTGAAGGAAAAACCTCAGGAAACTCACGAACAACAGGCACAGAATCAATAGAAGGAACCTCAGCACTAGAATCACGAACATAGGCCAAATAGGCCAAACACCCCTTCTCGACCATACGCCGAGCCTTCACATAGGAGATAACACTACGGGTAGAACGACCAGGAGTCCCTCTCCACTCTAAACGGGGTAAACCCGGCAAGTCTAAGGTCACCGTCTTGGCATGAGAGTCCAAGATAGTGTGGTAAGGTGATAACCAGTCCATCCCCAATATAACATCAAAATCAACCATGTTCAGAAGCAACAAATCTACACGAGTCTCAAGACCCCCAATCACCACAATACAAGAACGATGGACTCGATCTACCATAATAGAATCACCTACCGGTATGGACACATATATAGGGACACTCAAGGGATCACTAGGCATAACCAGATACAGTGCAAAATAAGATGACACATAGGAGTAGGTGGACCCTGGATCAAATAAAACTGAAGCATCTCTGCCACAAACCAGAACAGTACCTGTAATAACTGCATCGGAAGCCTCAGCCTCGGGCCTGGCTGGAAGAGCATAACATCGGGGCTGGGCCCCACCACCCTGAACCACATCTTTGGGACGGTCTACTGCTGGCTGGCCTCCAGCTCTAGCGGCCTGAGCTCCACCTCTAGGACCTCTACCTCCACCTCTAGCACCTCTACCTCCACTCCTAGCTATCTGGGCGGGCTGTGGACACTCGGTGCCTGTACCATGGCACGGGAACCCTGATGCTGAGAGCTACTCGGTGCTCGAGGGCAATACCTAGCAATGTGCCTTATGTCGCCACAAGTAAAACAAGCCCTCGGCTGCGGGGCCGACGACCCTGAAAACTCTGAAGCGGCGGTGCACTGATAGGAGCTGGTGGTGCACTGTAGGACTGCTGATCAAAATGCTGCATCTGAGGACCACAACCACCTGAAGCACCGTGAGAAACCTGAAGTGCTGACTGAAAAGGCCTAGGAGGATGGCCTCTACCATACGAATCCCTACCTCCAGACGAGGTACCACTGAATCGGCCTGAATGACGAGGCCTCTTGTCTGACCCATGACCACCTCCCTGCGATAGAACCATCTCAACTCTCCGAGCCACATTGGCCGCCTCCTGGAAAGATATCTCAGTCCCAGTCTCCATAGCCATCTGAAGACGAATCGGCTGAATAAGTCCATCAATGAACCTCCTCNAATATATTGTTCAACACCAATCACAAAAGAGTACCCGGCAATGGAACAATAAGGAAACAACAATATCTCGGCAAGGGAATCGACAGTAAAAAAGTAAATACATCCCGGCAAGGGAATCAGCTATAACCAAACTTGTTTCGACATTTAACTTCACAACAGAAACCTCGTCTAGAACCAATATTCAACCATAAGCAATTTTTACGAGATTAATCATAACTCTTGTCCAACACAGAGAATCAACAACTTAAGCATTTGTAGTACTTGTTAAGAACACAACGATTTCAATTTAAGATTCACGGGCATGCTTGACACCAACGTATAGATACTTGTCACCATGCCTATACGTCGTACTCAACAAATAACACATAGCAAATAGGACTCGACTCCTAATCCCTTAAGCTAAGGTTAGACCAAACACTTACCTCGAACTTCCACGGCCAACTCAAGCCTCAAACACCACTTTTCCTTTAGAATTCGCCTCCAAATAACTCGTATCTAGTCCAAATTGATTTCACAACATCAATAAATGCTAAAGAATTCATACCCAATGCTTAATTATAGGTTTTCTATCATTTTCCCCAAAAAGTCAAAAATTGACCCCGGGCCCGCATGGTCAAAACTCGAGGTCCGGACCAAAATCCGATCACCCATTCTCCCACGAGCCCAAATATGCAATTAGTTTCGAAATCCAACCCCTAAACGAGATCTAAATCCACAATTAATCAAAAGCCCTAACTCTACCCAAATTCCTAATTTCTACCATAAAAAACCCTAGATTTTAAGATGAAAATTGATGAAATGCAATAGGGAATCGAAAGAGAAAGGCTTAGAATCATATACCAATATTTTGGGGAAGAAATTGTTCTTTGAAAATCGCCTCAATGCTCCCGAATTTCGAAAATATGAAGTAAATGGGTTCTGCCCGTTTTTGCTTCTGTTTAAAAATCAGTGGGCAGGCGTTCATCGCGTTCGCGAAGGGTCAGGCCAATTAGCCTTCGCGTTCGCGGAGCTTTGACTCCTCGAGCCTTCGCGTTCGCGGGCCAGTGACCGCGTTCGCATAGAACAAAATCCCCTTTCCCCTGCCCAGGCCCAAAGAGCTTCGCGTTCGCGATAGCAGGTCCGCGTTCGCGAAGGGTAGCACCCCCAAAGCATCGCGTTGCGTAGAAGGAAAATTCCTTCAGCCTGACTTACCCTCCACGTTCGCGAGAGTCCTTCTGCTAACGCGAAGAACAAAGTTCTAGAACACCAGAAATTGAAAACCTGCAACTTTTTCTAAGTTTAAAACCTTCCGAAACCTATCTGAAACTCACCTGAGCCCTCAGGGCTCCAAACCAAACATACATACTAACTCAAAAACATCATATGAACTTATCAGTGCGACCAAATCACCAAAATAACATCTTTAACAACGAATTTAGCATAGAAATCTAAGAAAAACCTCAAAACTTTCAAAGAATCAATTTTTACAACTACGGGTCCGAATCACATAAAACGACTTCCGTTTCTTACCAAATTCCACAGGCTCGACTTAAACCACATATAAGACCTGTACCGGGCTTCGAAACTAAAATACGGGCCCGATACCAACAACTTCCAAACATTTTTCATTTCTAAAAGCTCACTTATTTTCCAGAAAACAATTTTCTTTAAAAATTCATTTCTTGGGCTTGGGACCTCGGAATACGATTCCGGACATACGCCCAAGTCCCATATTTTCCTACGAACTTTCCAGGACCGTCAAATCACGGGTCCGGGTCCGTTTACCCAAAATGTTGACCAAAGTCAACTTAAATTCATTTAATGGCAAATTTTTATCATTTTTCACAGATTTTCACATAACGGCTTTCCGGCTACGCGCCCGGACTGCGCACGCAAATCGAGGTGATGTAGAAAGAGGTTTTTAAGGCCTCGGAACACAGAATTTATTTCTAAAATAAGTGATGACCTTTCTAAAATAACCGTTCGTCCTCGAGCGGACATAAGAAGGAAGTACCTGAGTCGGGGAAAAGATGGGGATAACGGCTCCGCATATCGGACTCAGACTCCCAGGCCGATGCCTCAGCAGGCTGACCTCTCCACTGAACACGAACAGAAGGAAAACTCTTCGATCTCAACTGACGAACCTGCCGGTCTAGAATAGTTACCGGCTCCTCCTCATAAGACAAGTCCGTGTCCAACTGGACGTGCTGAAATCTAACACGTGGGATGGATCGCCGTGATACTTCCGAAGCATGGACACATGAAACACTAGATGCACGGATGATAAACTCGGCGGCAACGCAAGTCTATAAGCCACCTCTCTCACTCGATCAAGAATCTCAAACGGGCCAATGAACCTAGGGCTAAGCTTGCCCTTCTTCCCAAATCTCATCACGCCCTTCATAGGCGACACCCGAAGCAATACCCACTCACTGACCATGAACGACAAATCACGAACCTTACGATCGACATAACTCTTTTGCCTGGACTGAGCTGTACAAAGCCTATCCTGAATGATCCTGACCTTGTCCAAGGAATCCTATACTAGATCTGTACCCAACAATCGAGCCTCTCCCGACTCAAACCACCCAACCGGCGACCGACACCGCCTACCATACAAAGCCTCATAGGGAGCCATCTGGATACTTGACTGGTAATTGTTGTTGTAGGCAAACTCCGCTAAAGGAAAAAATTGATCCCATGAGCCTCCAAAGTCAATGACACAAGCTCGTAGCATATCCAAAATCTGAATAGTACGCTCGGACTGCCCGTCCGTTTGAGGATGAAATACTGTGCTCAACTCGACCCGTGTGCCCAACTCTCGCTGAACTGCTCTCCAGAAATGTGAGGTAAACTGTGTACCTCGATCAAAAATGATAGACACGGGCACACCATGAAGACGAACAATCTCCCGGATATAGATCTCAACTAACCTCTCAGACGAATAGGAGACTGCCACAGGAATGAAATGTGCTGACTTGGTCAGTCTATCAACAATAACCTACACTGCATCGAACTTCCCCTGAGTCCGTGGGAGTCCAACAACGAAGTCCATAGTGATACGCTCCCACTTCCACTCAGGAATCTAAATCTTCTAGAACAAACCACTGGGCCTCTGATGCTCGTACTTAACCTACTGACAGTTCAAACACCGAGCCATATATGCGACAATGTCTTTCTTCATTCTCCTCCACCAATAATGCTTCCGCAAATCCTGATACATCTTAGCGGCGCCCGGATGAATAGAGTACCGGGAACTATGGGCCTCCTCTAAAATAAAATCTTGGAGTCCATCCGCATTAGGCACACAAACTCGACCCTGCAATCTCAAAACTCCATCATCTCTTAAGGAAACTTGCTTGGCACCTCCGTGCTGCACCGTGTCTCTAAGGGCACACAAATCGGAGGATCATCATACTAGCCGATCTCGGATATGACTCCAATAAAGAAGAACGAGTGACTGTGCAAGCTAACACACGGCCGGGCTCAGAAATATCCAACCTCACGAACTGATTGGCCAAAGCCTGAACATCCAAAGCAAGCGGTCTCTCACCGACCAAAATATAAGCAAGACTGCCCATACTGGCTGACTTTCTACTCAAAGCGTCGGCCACCACATTGGCCTTTCCCGGATGATATAAGATGGTGATATCATAATCCTTCAACAACTCCAACCACCTCCTCTGCCTCAAATTCAACTCCTTTTGCTTGAATAAATACTGAAGACTCTTGTGATCCGTGAACACCTCACATGCCACGCCATACAGATAATGCCTCCAAATCTTCAACGCATGGACAATGGCTGCTAACTCCAAATCATGAACTGGATAGTTCTTCTCATGAACCTTCAACTGCCGTGAAGCATAGGCAATGACCTTGCCATCCTGCATCAACACTGAACCAAGTCCAATACGAGATGTATCACAATAAACTGTATAAGGCCCTGAATCTATGGGCAAAACCAACACCGGTGCCGTAGTCAGAGCTGTCTTGAGCTTCTGAAAGCTCGCCTCACACTCATACGACCATCTGAACTGGGCTTCTGAGTCAACCTGGTCATTGGGGGTGCGATAGATGAAAACCCCTCCACGAACCGACGATAGTAGCCTGCCAATCCCAAGAAACTCCGAATCTCTGTAGCTGATGCTGGTCTAGGCCAGTTCTTGACCGCCTCAATCTTCTTCGGATCAACCTGAATACCCTCTGCTGATACAACATGACCCAGAAATGAAACTGAACTCAACCAGAACTCACACTTTGATAATTTATCATATAACTGACTATCCCTCAAGGTCTGAAAAACCACACTAAGGTGCTGCTCGTGCTCCTCCCAGCTGCGGGAATATATCAAAATATCATCAACGAAGACTATCACGAACGGGTACAAATAAGGCCTGAACACTCGGTTCATCAAATCCATAAAAGCTGCTGGGGCATTTGTCAACCCAAATGACATCACCAAGAACTCATAATGCCCGTACCGAGTGCGGAAGGCTGTCTTAGGGACATCAGATGCCCTAAATCTCAACTGATGGTAGCCAGATCTCAAGTCAATCTTTGAAAATACCTTGGCACCCTGAAGCTGATCGAACAAATCATCAATCCTCGGCAGCGGATACTTATTCTTGATTGTAACCTTGTTCAATTGCCAATAATCAATACACATTCTCATTGACCCATCCTTCTTCTTAACAAACAACACCGACGCACCCTAAGGCGAAACACTGGGTCTAATGAAACCCTTCTCAAGCAAGTCTTGCAACTGCTCCTTTAACTATTTCAACTCAGGCGGGGCCATACGATACGGCGGGATTGAAATGGGCTGAGTGCCCGGAGCCAAATCAATGAAAAAGTCAATATCCCTGTCGGGTGGCATACCTGGCAGGTCTGAAGGAAATACCTCAGGAAACTCCCGAACAACGGGCACAGAATCAATAGAAGGAACCTCAACACTAGAATCGCGAACATAAGCCAAATAGGCCAAACACCCCTTCATCATACGCCGAGCCTTCACATAAGAGATAACACTACGGGTAGAATGACCAGGAGTCCCTCTCCACTCTAAACGAGGCAAACCCAGTAAAGCTAAGGTCACAGTCTTGGCATGGCAGTCCAAGACAGCATGGTAAGGTGACAACCAGTCCATCCCCAATATAACATCGAAATCAACCATGTCCAGAAGAAGCAAATCTACACGAGTCTCAAGACCCCCAATCACAACTATACATGAACGATGGACTCGATCTACCACAATAAAATCACCCACCGGTGTAGACACATAAACAGGATCACTCAAAGAATCACTAGGCATGACCAGATAAGGTGCAAAATAAGATGACACATACGAGTTTGTAGACCATGGATCAAATAACACTGAAGCATCTCTGTCACAAACTAGAACAGTACCTGTAATAACTGCATCGGAAGCCTCAGCCTCGGGCCTGGCTGGAAGAGCATAACATCGGGGTTGGGCCCCACTACCCTGAACCACATCTCTGGGACGGTCTGCCGCTGGCTGGCCCCCACCTCTAGCGGCCTGAGCTCTACCTCTAGGACCTCTACCTCCACCTCTAGCACCTCTACCTCCACCCCTAGCTGGCTGGGCGGGCTGTGGAACACTCGGTGCCTGTACCATGGCACGGGAACCCTGATGCTGAGAGCTACTCGGTGCTCGAGGGCAATGCCTAGCAATGTGCCTTGTGTCGCCACAAGTAAAACAAGCCCTTGGCTGCTAGGGCTGACGACCCTGAAAACTCTGAAGCGGCGGTGCACTGATAGGAGCTGGTGGTGCACTGTAGGGCTGATGATCAAAATACTGCATCTGACGACTACGGCCACGTGAAGCACTGTGAGAAACCTGAAGTGCCGACTGGAAAGGCCTAGGAGGATGGCCTCTACCATACGAATCCCTACCTCCAGACGAGGTACCACTGAATCGGCCTGAATGACGAGGCCTCTTGTCTGACCCATGACCACCTCCCTGCGATAGAACCATCTCAACTCTCCGAGCCACATTGGCCGCCTCCTGGAAAGATATCTCAGTCCCAGTCTCCATAGCCATCTGAAGACGAATCGGCTGAATAAGTCCATCAATGAACCTCCTCACCCTCTCTATCTCAGTGGGGAGTATGATAAGAGCATGACGAGCCAAGTCGATGAATCTGGTCTCATACTGGGTAACAGTCATAGAACCCTGCTGGAGACGCTCAAACTGCCTCCTATAGGCCTCTCTCTGAGTGATAGGGAGAAACTTCTCCAGAAATAGCGTTGAAAACTGCTTCCAAGTCAAAGCTGGTGATCCGGCTGGTCTACCCAAGCAATAATTCCTCCACCAAGTCTTGGCGGATCCAGACAAGTGAAAAGTAGCAAAATCGACCCCATTGGTTTCAACTATCCCCGTGTTCCTGAGAACCTAATGGAAGCTGTCTAGATAATCCTTGGGATCCTCAGAAGATGCGCCGCTGAAAGTAGTAGTGAAGAGCTTGGTGAATCTATCCAATCTCCACAAGGCATTGGCAGACATAGCTGCTCCATCACCGGTCTGAGCTACCACACCCGGCTGAATTGCTCTAACTGGCTGAACCGCTGGAGTCTGAATCGAGGGAGCTACCTGCTCCGGAGTGCGAGTAGCAGGAGTCTCGGCTCCTCCTCCAGCCTGAGAGACGGCTGGTGCTACAGGAAGCAAACCTGCCCAGGTGACACTCTCCATAAGGCCCACTAGACGGACCAGAGCATCCTGAAGAACTGGGGTAGCAATAAACCCCTCTGGGACCTGAGCTGGGCCCACTGGAACTGCTGGGGCCGGAACCTCATCGTCAAAATCAACCTGAGGCTCCGCTGCTGGTGCTGCTGCTCGGGGCTGAGCTCTGCCCCTACCGCGGCCTCTAGCACGGCCTCGGCCTCACCCTCTTCCTCTCCTGGGAGCTGCTGCTGGGGGCTCGGGCTGCTGGTCAGCGGATGAGGAAGTGCGCGTTCTCGGCATCTGCGAGAGAATAGAACAGAAATTCAATCAGCATTGAGAAACCAAACCGCACGACAGGAAGAAAGATGTGAAATTTTCCTAACTCTATAGCCTCTAGGGGATAAATACAGACGTCTCCGTACCGATCCCTCAGACTCTACTAAGCTTGTCTGTGAACTGTGAGACCCATGTAACCTAGAGCTCTGATACCAACTTGTCACGATCCAGATTTTCCACCCTCGGGAGTCGTGATGGCGCCTACTAATGTGAGCTAGGCAAGCCAATTCTTTCAAACTAATTACTTCATTATCCATTTATTCCTTTTTATCAAACACAAAGTGATAACGTATAAACAACGGAAAGTTAAATTAAGCGGAAGAAAATAATGAAATATCTGGAATCTATGTCTATTACAAATATTCAAGCCTTAACCACCCAAAACCTGGTGTCACAGTGTCACAGACAGTCTAAGATTCACTACACACAAAGTCTGAAGAAATAACAGTACACTGTTTCTGAAATAAGGAAAATGAAACAGGGAATAGAAGATAAAGGAGACGCCAGGGCCTCCGGACGCCTGCAGGTCTACCTTGGATCTCCATGTGGACTGAAAGTAACCTCCAAACTACGGTCCGAAGTCAACAGCACTGGGATCTGCACAAAAGAGTGCAGAGTGTAGCATCAGCACAACCGACCCCATGTGCTGGTAAGTGTCTAGCCTAACCTCGGCGAAGTAGTGACGAGGCAAGGACCAGACTACCACATAACCTGTGCAGTTCAAATATATACAGCAAAAAAGAAATACAGAAGTAAACAAGTAAAGATGGGAGGGGGAAACATGCTTCGGGGAATAACAGGTAAAAACAGAATATTAAGAGAATTATAAAGGGATCAAAGTCCAACCACTAACAAGAATAAGGAAACAAAAGCAGATTTCACTTTTTTTCACATCTTGTTGCAGGCGTGCAACCCGATCCCATTTCCTGTATCTTGTGGCAGGCGTGCCACCCGCTCCCATTTTATTTATCTTGTGGTAGGCGTACCACCCGCTCCCATTTCATTATATCTTGNACTTACTACGGTACGTTTTTTACGGTTTAAAGTAACTTCCTTACGTAGTAGTACACTTAGACCACTACTTCACTCATACTTCCTACGATCTTGAACCTTCAGCAATTCTGAGAGATAAGCTTCTCTCCTTCTTGGGTGTATCCGTCTTCATGGTTTGCCTTCTCATTTCATAAGGGAACATTAATATTTCAACAACATCCCGGCAAAGGAACAATGATATTTCAACAATATCTCGTCAAGGGAACAATAACATCAAAACAAACATCCCGGCAAGGGAACAATGATGATAATAACATGTGAGGCACAATAAACCACAACGGAGTCACAACAATTACAATACAAGACTCACGGGCATGCTTGACACCAACGTATAGATACTCGTCACCATTTCTATACGTCGTACTCCACAATTAACACGTAGCAAATAGACACAACTCCTAATCCCTCAAGCTAAGGTTAGACCAAACACTTACCTCGACGCCACGAACACAATTCACGCTTCAGCTATAGCTTTACCCCTCGATTCCACCACCAATTCGTTCGTATCTAGTCACAAGTTACTTAATTACATTAATAAACGCTAAATGAATCAATTCGAATACATAAAAATGAATTTTCCAAAGTTTTACCCAAAAAGTCAAAAATCGCCCCCGGGCCCACATGGTCAAAACCCGAGGTTCGAACCAAAACCCGATCACCCATTCTCCCACGAACTAAAATATATAATTTGTTTTGAAATCGGACCTCAAATCGATGTCCAAATCCCCAATTTTTGAAAAACCTAGGTTCCACCCAAAACACCCAATTTCCCCATGAAAATGATTGTTTTGAAGTTGAAATCATGTTAAAAGATGTTAAGAATTGAAGAAAGTTAGTTAAAAACGACTTACAATTGATTTGGAAAAGAAGAAATCCTTGAAAATCACCTAAGTGTGTTTATGTTTTGAGAGAATGTGAAAAATGGGTTTAAAATCGTCTAAGTATAAAAGTTGCAGGTCTCTGATATGGGAATTGCGAACCCCGACAGGGGTCCCGACCTCTGCTGGCTTGGGAATTGCGAAGGCAGGCATCGCATTTGCGAGCCCTTCAGGAAAATAGGACCTTCGCATTTGCGAATAACTTGTCACATTTGCGACTTGGGAATTGCGACAACTTTATCGCATTTGCGACTCAAGGCTGGAACAGGGATTTTCGCATTTGCGAAAGAAATCTCGCATTTGCGAGACTGAGCTGGCCTGGCTTCCTTCGCATTTGCGATCAGCCACTCGCATTTGCGATATCGCATTTGCGATGCGAAGCCTGCAGGCCTGCTATGCACAGCTGAAATCTATAATTTTTAAGTTCAAAATGCACCCCGTGGCCTATCCAAAACTCACCCGAGCCCTCGGGGTTCCAAGCCAAATATGCACACAACCTTAAAAACATCCTACAGACTTATCCGTGCACTCAAATCACCAAAGTAACATCATGAACATCGAATTAAACCTCAAGATCAATGAAATTTCTCAAAACTTCTTAAACATCAAATTTGCATTTAAGGTCCGAATCACGTCAAACGGATTCCGTTTCTCACCAAACTTCACAGAATTATCTTAAATCATATATAAGACCTGTACCGGGCATCAGAACTAAAATACGGGCCCGATACCAACATGTTCTAATCAAAATTCATTTCCAAACCTTATAAAATTACCAGAAAATAATTTTCTTAAAAAATTCATTTCTCGGGCTTGAGACCTCGGAATTCGATTCCGGCCATACGCCCAAGTCCCATATTTTCCTACGGACCCTCCGGGACCATCAAATCACGGGTCCGGGTCTGTTTTCCCAAAACATTGACCGAAGTCAAATTAATTCATTTTATAGTCAAAATTTATCATTTTTCACAGATTTTCACATATAGGCTTTCCGACTACGCGCCCGGACTGCGCACGAAAATCGAGGTGATGCTAAAAGAGGTTTTTTAAGGCCTCGAAACGCAGAATTCAATTTAAAAATAAGTGATGACCTTTTGGGTCATCCAATATATATATATATATTATATATATATATATATAATATTATATATATAATATATATATATATATATTTATGATAGATAGATAGAGATAGATAGATAGATAATTAGGAAGAACAATTAATTATATACAGTTAAGAAGACAGAAGGAATTAAAGGTTCAATGAATTGGTTACATTGAAATAGCAAAGAAATGGATAGAATTAGGAGATGGTTGTGTTATGGATAGAAAAAGCTAGAGCTTGATAAAAAATTAAGGAGCAGCTAAATTAGATCTACTAATCATGCAGATACTTGAAGTATTAGTCTTAACATTTAAATTAAAATATATCAGTCTTTGAGTTATATTACATAATTGATAATGCAATTAGATAAGCAGGGAACTAATATATATATATATAATACTATATTATATTATATATATATAGATAGATAGATAAATAGAGAAGTAAAATAATTATATACAGTTAAGAAAGACGAAGGAATTAAAGGTTCAATGAATTGGTACATTGAAATAGCAAAGAAATGGATAGAAAATCAGAGGAGATGGTTGTGTTAATGGGATAGAAAAAGCTAGAGCTTGAAATAAAATTGAAGGAGCAGTTGAATTAGATCTACTAATCATGCAGATACTTGAAGTATTAGTCCTTAAAATTTAGAATAAAATATATGATTCTTTGAGTTATATTAAATAATTGATAATGCAATTAGATAAGCAAGGACGAAATATATATATATTTGTGGGAAAATATAAAAATATAACACATATATTAGAATTATGATGAGAAAAGTGGTATATATACACATAACTAAAATCATAATAAACAAATAGTTAAAGGAAGAACAATAAATAAATCAAGCGAAAGCGTAAATTGTATATACTAATTAAATCTTTCATTTAGGAAATTTAGTTAATAAATAGAACTCATAATTTCATAATAAAAAATATAAAGAAACTATTATGATATTATATATAAGATAAGCATATTACATATCTAACACAAACTAGTAATTATTAAAATATTGGTAGTTTTTTTTTAAAAAAAAATAGTAAAATGCAAATATCTTTATAATTTTGATGAATTCAAAATTATAATTTAGTAAAAAAAAATATTACATTATTTAATTTTAAGTAAACTACAAAATGATAAAACACATCAGATATTACAGTAGAAAAGAATGTATGAAAATACGGGAATAAAGAACATTTTATGATATTTTGAATTGATTAAAAAATAAAGGATAAATAAATAACATTTAAAAAATTTATCAATAAATTTAGATAATTGAAGAATTTTGTACAGTATAACATTAAGTTAAAAAAAATAATTTTATTTCAAGAGTGAGAAAATATATATCTATGTTATATTAAAAGAGAAGTAGTATCAAAATATTAAGCCAATTGACAAGTTAATAAAAAGTCACATTAGTAAATATATAGTATTAACTACTTGCTAATTTGATAATAAGAATAAATAAGGAACAAACAATTTATTTTTGTTACTATATGATGTGTATCCTTTGAGTTTGTATAGATTTTGTTATATTTCTGCACACTATATTAAATAATAAAATATAACAAATATTTGTTAAAATAATATGATTATATGATGTATTAAATTACAATTTTATAAAATTAATATCTAACACTTGTTGGTAAAAAAGAAGAATACTATTACCAAAGACCAAACAACTACCAAAAGCCGTTGAAAAGAAAGCGAAATCCGTCTGCTGTCCCCACAAGTCGGGCCAAAGGTGGTGGGTTCTTATAACTGTTGCTTAACTCCACCGCACCCCTCCCTTTACTTCCTCTCCTCTCAACCTTACGTTTTTACAGCAAACTACCTTACTTCTAGTATTACTTAAATATACTTGTCCCTTTCCTTTTAACCTCTTTCTATACTCTCCCTTCTGAGCTTTAAGTAGCTCAGATATTTATTTTCTCTCTCACTCTTCTGTATTCGTAGTCTATTTTTCCCAATAATTTAGCACCCAGTAATATGGGTTCGGAGGGCGAGAATTCTGTGCAGCTGAATAGTACTGGTGCCACCGACGGTATGTTTGATGGTGATATTCGGCGAACGACGTCGTCTTCGGCAGTTCAACAAACCCTTTTTCTCATTCATTCCGATGACCTCACTTTGAAAGTCCAGGCGGCTAAGGAGATCCGCCGTCTAACCAAGACTTCTCAACGTTACCGCCGACATTTCTCTAACGCCGTTAAACCCCTCGTCGATATGCTCCGTTCTGAATCTTTTGAGTCAAACGAAGCTGCTCTTCTTGCCCTCCTTAATCTAGCTGTTAAAGACGAAGGGTACGTTTAATTTTTGTGTTTGGATTTGATTATTGCTAAATTCCGATTTCAATTCAATATTGGTTTGTGAATTTTCGTGCTGGTTTTGATTGAAATTATTATTTGGAATTTTCAGTTTTCCATCACTTTCTTACTTTTCGTTTCTACTTGTACATCTTTTTCCTCGGAATCAGTGTATTAGTGAGGGAAGTTGATACCTTTCTTCTTGTATATGCCTTTTTCATCTTTATTTTTCTTTATGTTTACTGTTGTCTTTTCCCTGCTTTATTTGGTTGCTGGGAAAAGTAAGTGACAGCAGAAAGATGGTCTTAATTTTTTATTTCAAGTTGTGGAAATATGTGACCTTGAAATTGGTGGGTATTGTAATTTAAAGAATTCAACTTTTAGTGGTAAAGATTGATACTTTAATTTCTAAATGCTAGTTTTCTTGTGGTGTTTCCTTCAGATTATCTTTTTCTTCTTTTTGGAATAAGCGATCAAACTGAACTTGTGATTCAGTTTAATTCTGGGTCCAATTCTTGAAGCATCAAAAGGTACTAGGATAAGAATTGGCCTCCATTTGCTTGGATAAATTGAAGAGAGTAACTGCAGTAGTTTCAGACTTTTGGTTAGTTCACTAAGATTATAATACTCTTATTGCCTCTATTTGAAGATATATTAATGTTAATACTTAAAAGTTAGAGGCATAATTACTCAAAATGCTTTAGATATATTAATGTTAATACTTAAAAGTTAGAGGCATAATTACTCAAAATGCTTTTCGATCGCATCCCTTGGCATCGGATGCTTTAAGTCAGATTGCTTAGATTTGAAGGTGGGGCTGTTCTTTTATCCACATGCTTTCTTTTATTTTCTTCTTTTTAATTCTTTGACCCATCTGCTTGTCTCCCTTTTGCCTTTCTTTTATCTTGTTTGTGAAGCTATCACATGGATTGGATTCCTTGCTCTGATAAAGAAATTCTGCTCTTAATTTTTATATTCTATTTGTACTATGGTTGCTGATATTTTAATAGCAATAATGTATTTATAAGAATATAGATTTGCAGATCACTCAAAGGAATTGCTTTTTTTAAATAATTCTGTATGGGGAATATCAAGATTTCATTTTAAAGTCAAACGACCCTTATGTGATTAGTGCTTTGGTATACTGTAAACTACGTTAAGAGTATGGTGTTGCTCTGCACTTTTTAATGCTTCTAATCTTATCTGTTCATTGTTCCAAAGTGCTAAATGATTTAGATCCAATTGTACGTTGATCGATACTGTTGTTATTTGGCCATGAGGATAATTTTGTATATTCGACAATGAAATGGAGTAAGAACTTGTGTACAGGGGCGGATTTAGGGGGGCGCAAGGGGGTTCACCCGAACCCCCTTCGCCGAAAAATTACACTGTATATATAAGACAAAATCTGGTTTTTATCTGTATATATTAAGTTTTGAACACCCTTGACACAACCCTAAAGTGTAGTTTAGTGGTCAAGGGGGTTCAAAACCTTCATAAGGTCACAGGTTCAATTCCCACTAGCCACAAAAAAAATTTTTGAACCCCCTTCGTGGAGATCCTGGCTCCGCCACTGCTTGTGTACTTCCAAGTAAATGCAGATAGCTCTTTCTAATATTTTGGCTCAAATACATTTATTGTATCATTTCAATCAGGAATAAGAAAAAACTACATTTTTATTTTAAAGAAGAAGTCAATTCTAGAGAAACCACGAACCTAATGAAAGGAGAGGCAGATTTGTTGCCTTGGATATATATGACTTCTTGGTTTTCATCAGATAGGGAAGTATATTTACTCTCTCTGTGTTCTAAGCTAACAAAACATTGAAAACTGAATTCTGCCAACTTAAACTAGTATTGTAGTTTTCAAATATTAAGCATTGGAGCTTCAAACTTTGTTATTTGACTATTTTATTTCATTTTGACCTCCAGAAACAAGATAAGTATCATAAATGCTGGTGCTCTTGAACCCATCATTGGCTTTCTTCAATCAGAGAATGCAACTCTCCAGGATCATGCTACTGCTTCGTTGCTCACATTATCTGCTTCTCCTGCCACGAAACCCATTATCAGTGCTTCTGGTGTTTTCCCTCTACTTGTGGAAATCATTAGGCACGGCAGTTCGCAAGCTAAGGCTGATGCTGTGATGGCTCTTTCCAATCTGTCAACTTATCAAGATAATCTACTCTTAGTTCTGCGGGCACAACCAATTCCTTCTACAGTTTCTCTGCTTAAATCCTGTAAAAAGTCTTCAAAAACTACTGAAAGGTGCACCGCTCTGATAGAATCTTTGGTGTGTTATGAAGAGGGTAGGAATGCATTGATATCTGAAGATGGGGGAGTGCTTGCAGTGGTGGAAGTGCTTGAAAGTGGATCTCCTCAAAGCCGAGAACATGCTGTAGGAGCTCTCCTGACAATGTGTCAGAGTGATCGCTCTAAATACCGAGAACCAATTCTCAGAGAAGGTGTAATCCCTGGGCTCCTTGAGCTGACTGTTCAAGGAACAGCCAAGTCCCGGACAAAAGCACAAACACTTTTGAGGTTGCTGAGGGATGCTCCTTACCCGAGGTCTGAGCTTGAGCCTGACACATTGGAGAACATTGTCTCCAATCTTATATCTCAGATAGATTGCGAAGAGCAATCAGGAAAAGCAAAGGAGATGCTCGCTGAGATGGTACAAGTTAGCATGGAACAGAGTTTGAGACATTTACAGCAAAGGGCGCTGGTATGCACTCCAGCTGATCTGTCTGTTCCTAGTTGTGTCTCCAAAATAACTTCAAAATGATAGAATTTTATCTTTGTCTCTTCCCGTATCCCTTTTCCTCTCGGACCAAAGGCTTGTGTGAGATCGATTCTCTGTATTTGGAAACGCTGGATAGATACTGAAAATTGGCAGTCCGGGCCCTTAGATAGCTGCCAGGTGACTGTTTAGTACTCAATAACTTGGAAAATTATAAGGTCGTAGAAAGTATAGCTTATGAACTTGCTCTTTGTAACATAAATTGGTGTTTTGCAGTTTATACAGCTAGTGAAGGTTTCCTTCTTGAGCCATAGTTTCCATGATTGTAATTATGTGATAGAGCGACATGCTTGAAAACACTATCCTGTACAGGAAATTCCACTTGTTTACTAATCTATATGTCATTTCAGATGTAGTCTCTAGCTATATTCAGATTGATAAGCTTTCTAAGCAATAGGGCTCTAATGCTGCAATCAATCTTTACATAGGTGCAGGTTATTTGTTGGTAATTTTTGTTTATAATTCAAAACTCCATTGCTTTCTTGATTTCAACCTCCCTGTGTTTTCTTTTATTGGATAGTGACAGTGTGGACGGTAAGTATATTATAATTGAAGCTTGTTTGGCTCTGTGTCTGTATCTATTTGGAGTTGATTGGATCAGTCTTGCTTCTGTCAGTGTACAAATAAAATATTTTACAGGTTATTCACACGGCTCCTTTACAACCAAGTATGATTTGATGAGTATTAGATAACTATATTCTACCAAACACCAACTTTTATTAACTACTTTGTGTAGTGGAGATGAGGTAGTTGGTTGGGGCTTTGATGGAACAACAGTCCAAAAGTTTGATTTCTAAAACAAAGCCTGCCTCAGATATCTATGAAAATTTAGGGATTAAATTCGGCTTATATTTGCAGATTGAAGAATTTTGCAGGCACTAGGTAGGTTTTTTTTTTTTTCCTTTGCATAATTAACAAGTGAACATGACAAGCTCAGTTAGGTAGCAATGGCCTATTTGTGATACTAGGCTATGAATTATGAGTCATGACCTCTTACCCATTGGACTCCTTTGGCCGGTCTTCGGTTCGTGTTAAGTATAGAGTCTTTGATAGGAAGCGATTTACTCCTAAAGTGAGACTTTTCAGTAAAATGTGGATTACTCGGGTCCCAAAGTAGGTACTGGTCACTGGCCGCCCCCCTCCCCCAAAAAAAAGTATGTGCAAAATTCAAAAATTGGCTGATTGATCGAAACTAAGTGCATTCGCTCGCCAAAAAGCATATAAAATATGTATATTATACATATGTAATACACATATATACAAAAATCATATATTTTATCGACTACTTATTTTTAGAGCAGCTAAAAATCTACCTTTTTCAAAAAATTTATTGGACTCCTTTGTGAGAAGCACTAAGCAAACTTTATTCACATAGAAGGATAACCTTTTGACATAATAGAGACGTTGTGAGTGTGTGGTGGATTTCCTTTTTTCGCCACCATTTGTAGTGAAGCGGTGTTTAGAAAAAGCAGGGCATGTGTTATCAGTGACTGGAAACGTGTCAAATAATAGGTAAGGCATGACATATCTTTTGCTTCCTTTGCCTTGAAATCCAATTACCAGACAAAATTGCTCACACTTGTGCACATGAATAATATTTCTTTTTTTGCCGTTTGTTTGCAATCAGACTAGATTTCACTATCACAGTCACACAAGTAGACACAGAAGAATGCAGCAACGTTGTAGCGTTGAGAGCCTCGGTAAGTATCTTCGGATGCAGCCAAAACCCACTCTTAACGTGTAAAAGAGTCATGTAAACATCACGTTTTTGACAAATACAATAAGAAAACAAATATCCTAATTTAGAGAAGCCTTCTCCAAACTTGTGGCTTTTCTGAGGAAAGCTAAACGCTGCGATTTGAGATTAAGCATACATTTGTACATATAAATATAGGATGCGTAGCTATTCATGTCGATTATTGCCTCAAGTGTCATGAACCAATTGTATTTCTACACATTTTGTTCTTGCAAAAAAGGTCCAGCAAGTGAATTAGAATAAACACCTATTACTCCAATCCTTACAACCTAATACTTGCGGAAAATGTTAAAAGTCGGATCATATTTCCTGCATTGTGCAGGAAGAAAGGGAGACAATTTATTAGCCACGTGAAGGTGAGACTGTCGGAGCTTATACAATGTTGTAGTGAGACTGTTATTACAAGATCATTTTTTTCTTCGGGTTACTATGTTTAGGTTGAATGCATTCTTGCTTATTTCCTATGCTAGGCTTTCATTGTAGTACTTAGGGATGACCCTCTGACTCTTGTAAATCTACGAGCTTATTACATCGTATATCCGACGGAATTTTTGATGCTCTTACTCGCCTATATTTATCCTTAGTGACTTATCTCCGCGCCACTGTGCTCGTAGGGTTACTTTTGAACTAAAATTTTGATTGTCTTCCATGTGGAACTCTCTTTTATTTTCGTAACACTTATACGGTACCTTTAACTACTCCAACTCCTATCTTAATGTTTCTCAAGGATTATGATGTCATCTTACTGCAAGACTAAATTCCCTATGTTGGGTTTCACTACGTTAACCTTGCATGATCTGTTGATTTATTTGTATCCCCTTGTCTAGCCATAACTAGACTCGTCCTGCATCAACTATGAACTACTCGTTGGTCCGTTCTCATATTTGTATTCTGCTTAATCTCTCTTGGTTATTTCCTTTTGTCTTAACTTACCTCTCGCACTGACTCCTTATGTATCAAGTGTTCATTTGCACTTATTTATCAATAATATCCTAGGCAGGAGCTTACTTCCTATCCCCAACGTCGTGCTTGCATAATCTTCTGGAGTCATAACATATTTGTAGGATTTGAATAAATGCAATCTCATTCCTTTCACCTTTTTATCGCATTCTTCCTTTACTATTCCATGGTTACCTCTTCATATTTGACTTCTTTTCACATCTTTTCAAATCTTACTCACCTTGCGGTAATCCTTATGTACGAAGGATAACTAAATTTCTTACGCATGAGGGTGACACCTAGTGTAACTGGTACACGTAACCCCTTAAGCTTAACTCTGCTCATAGTGCTTGCCTTAGGGAAGTGTCTTCCTGAATGACCTTTAAAGGTTACTATCTGTTGTCCATTCTATTATTTCTAGAACACGATCTTTGAAATTCTCATGATGTCGACTATTATTAAACCCTCCGGTCCTTAATTTTATCTCGTTTACTAGCCCATACTAATTTTTATTACTCCAAGGATCTAACTTAGCTTTCTAGTAAATACGTTGGAATCACCAACTCATTTCTTGAAATGAGGATATAACTTTATGGCTTATACTCTTATATAGTCTCAAGGCCTGTCCCTTTTGTCTTTTCCTTCACTTGACTATGGACTCTGTCATCTTGTCATATTTGATTTACCGTTATCACTCATTTATCATATCTTACTTATAATTCTTCATTTACTCTCTTCTTATTCTCCTGCTAATATCTCTGTCTATTACCTTATTCTGAAAACTCAACAAAACATTCTTTTACTTTTAGCTCCCCTTGCTCCATCTCACTGGCTCTTTGGATCGCCTAACATTCTCTTTTTACCAGGGGCGGGAGTCATACTAAGGTAAATATCCATCCCTTCTAGGAGTCGAGTGCCTATATGTTGAAATTTTTAGAACATCATAGTATTCATATCTGACTGTACTATTCTAGAGTGCACCATCTGGGTGTCTCACAAGGAGAACTATTATCACGTTTGCAATATCCTTCGGAAATGTCAGCTAACGCTAACAATCCATCCACCATTTTGGGTTACTTTAACCCCAGCTGGATTCTGATATCCCAACCTTCTCTTAAACTATATCTGTTAGCTCCCATAGGGCATAATTGAGATGAGTGTTACCAATTTTACATACCGCTATTACTGTTGAAGGTAACTCAGAATGATTATATTTCTCTACCTGAATTGTAAATACTGATAATCTTCACTAACTGGGTACCTCATACCCTCCTACACCTTGTTTTTGTCACCTGTTGAAACTTATACTGTTACCTTCTGATACTCCCATGGCCTACAATTTGCGGGGTGCATTAGATATTCCCATCCTAAGGTCTTAAGCAGGAAAATTTGCATATCAGGTATGCATGATCTGATAGAGCCTCAAACTGGGCCATGTCGTCAAGAACTCTCCCTCTACTAGTGCCCTTACTTGTTGTATTAGCCCTCTGGGTAGCTGTAATCTTTCTAATTAAAAATATCTCTATATCATTAGCAAACATAAGTTCTGACTCAAACTCTTATGACTCAGCTCAAAAGCATGATTTAGATTTGAAAGAAGGGTAACAAACTCCTAAATGCCTTGTAGCTTACTTTTTATATAATGTGGTGCACAACACATCTATAAACAAGGCTCTACTAGACAGGGCATGTAGACTCCTGATGTTCTAAACGTCAATACCACACAAGAGGAGGGGGGATGATTTGTGTGGTACCCAATTTTCGCTCTAGAAGAACCTGGTTCTTCTAGGTGTACTGACTACTACTGTTTGCGGAATAATAAGTGCATAAAATAAAGAACACAGAGATTTTTACGTGGAAAACACTTGGCTCAAAAGGTGAAAAAACCACGACCTACTACTCAATAGGATTTTCCCAAACTTCCACTAAAATCACTGAGCCAAAACAGCATTTACAAAACTCTTTATAAACCTAAGGATTAACTCTAATCCCGTTGTGGTACACAACCTTAACTGTTGCGACAACTTCAAGTTAGCTTATAACTTGAACACTCTAGGTACCTCATACAGTTGCTTCTATGAAAGCTGAAAGGTACAAGTTTAAACCACCTACTACAATTGAACTAGAATAAAAAGAATACACAATGGAACTGATTCTTCTACCTTGTTCAAGTAGCTTCAGGAGTGCACACTCAAATCTCACATAAATTGCTTGCAAAATCGCCTTGCTCTTTTGCTCTCAATTTAGTTTAACTTCTGCGTATGTGCAATACCTGTAAAAGAGAACAATCACTGTCTTTTAATGGGTTAGTAATCAGAGTTTGATTGGGACTCAATTGCTGATCTTCTATCGTAGTTGAGTCCTTGAAGATCTCAAACTCCAACACTATCTTTATCCGGATTTTGTTCTCTTCATATAAGGAGACTTTCTCCCCTTATCCAATATGCAACCTTTTCGATCAGATCAGGAGATATTGCTGCTTGATCAGTAGGACTTATCTCCTTCACGTGCATCTCACATGTATAGGTTGAGCATGACTATGGTTCACAAGATGGACCTGGTCCATGACTGAGTTCATTTGTCATTCTTCAAAACTTCACCTGTTCTTGGGCCAACAAATTTTCCCTTTTTGATGATGACAAACTCTGTGTGTTTTACTGATTCGAAACCTGTAAGAACTCAGCTTAACCAGCAATACTAAATTTTGAAAATTCACTTATCATCAAGGGCCAGGTTAATTAGGTTATAAACATCACTTATTTCAGAATATGTAAAGCACAGTATCTATTCCCCCTTTTGGCATCATCGAAAAGTTGCATACACAATGTGAATCCCAAATTTTAATAAATACTCATGGCCACTGGGGCAACTGCAAGTGCAATCATGGTGCAATCATCAGTAATCAATAAACATATTTAAACTATCAAGGTCAGAATTAAGCAATGAACAAGAAAAAACAGCAGTTGTCATTGATAGAGATATGTTACCACCTACAATCCACAAAAAGAAAGAAAGCATTCAACCATGAGCAAAAAACAAAAAAAATCCCTAATCTGGGTCACTGGGGGTACTAGACAAGTTCAGGAGACAAAGGCTAGGAGTCCTAAGGCTTGGAGGAACTGGAGGGTTGGGTTTGGAGAAGATTCAGCATGTTTTGAAGAATTCCATCATTCTTTTCCTTTTCTTTGGCAAGCTCAATTCTAAGACCATTCCTCTCAGTTTCCACTTCAACCACACGAGCCTTGAGTCTAGCAATTTTAGCATCCTTAGCAGCACATTCCTGAACCAAAGTCCTGACTTTGCTGTTGATGGGTGTCTTCAGAGATGAACCAGGTTCAACTGGGATGGCATTGACTGGATAGTCACAGGCAAGAAGAGTTTTGATGCCAAAGTGTTCCTTGCTCGAGGCCATTTGCCATTTCTTCAGAGGCACATTTAGCCTATCCAGAACTGTGGTCAATAAGAAGCCATATGGAGTAGCATGAGCCTTGGAGCCATTTATGACCCTGTCTAGCAATTTGACAATGAGGGTAGGCCAGTTGATTTGCTTTCCTCTCTCCAGGCACTCCATAAGAACCAGGTCCATGTAGTTAGCATTGTGCCTTCTCTCATGTCTGGGCAATAAGCACTTGTTGACAAACTCAAACACAACCTTGTGCTCAAGCCTCATCTCACTTTTCTGCACAGCCCTGGCTTCATTCACTTCCTCTGAATCACAAAACCCCTTGGTGATTTCAAGGGCAGTAGGAAAGGAGTCCAAACATGGCCACCTTTGCCTAGTATAGTCATCAAACCCTTCAGAGGGTATGTCCAGAATCTCTCCCAGTTTCTCTGCATCAAACTTCACTGGGACTCCCTTCACCAGGCTACTAACAACTCCATCCTTAACAGCAGCATTAGCCATAAACTCAATGAGCTCATTTCTGGCTAGCCTACCATCCATTTGAAGAACCATGTCCTTCCAACCCTGAGCAGCTAAAGAATCTACCAATCTCATCATCCCTGGTTCCACCATCTCCCTCAACAATCTACCTTTTAAAATCTTCCTTCTGCCAAAGATGGCAAACTTGTCATGTTCCTTCTCAGATTCATTTTCTTCTTCTTCTTCTTCTTCTTCTTCTTCTCCACTCCACTCTTCATCATCTGAAACTTTTGTTTGTTTAGCTTTCACCGCAGATCTTATCCTCTTGGCTAATGAGGGTTCAGCAGATACAAGTGCAGAATAAGACTTCTTGGAGGAGGTCTTGGGCCTTTTAGGCTTGGGTGTAAGAACCTCTTCTGTTGTACCCCTTTCTTGATGGACCAGTTCCATCTCCTCTTCCTCTACAACCTCAGAGGATTCTGCAATCTTTCCCTTTCCCTTTTCCAATTTCTTTTTTTTGTTTTCTTCTAAGGCTTTTTGTAGATCAGCTTCACTCTGTTTTACCCTGCTTCTTGTGGCTCTACCCCTAGGTACTGAAGAGGCAGTAGGTGTTGGGGATGAAGCTTTTCTTTTCTTGGAAGGCTTGAGACCAGTTGGGGTTTTTGTTGTGGGAGCTCTGCGTTTCTTTGGATCATAGCTTGCTCCAACCTTTTTCAGTAGATCAGCCAAGGTTTCTTCATTAGATGAAGCAGGTTCATCTCTTTGCTTGCTCAGGTGAACCAGCCCCTCAGCAGCTTCCCCAGACACACTTCCCCCTGATTTCATGCCACTCCCTTCTAATCTTTCTTGTGTAACCCCACATATAGCAAGAACTGCTCCCTTCCCATTTCCCCTCTCTTCACCACATGCACCCTCTCTCTCCTTTTCTTTTTCAAAATTCTTTTTACCTCTACTCCTGCGTCTCTCAGGTACTTCAACATCCCTAATAGGACCAACCAGAACAAACCTAGTCTCTAAGTTTTCACTCACAGAAGAACTTACCTCAGTAGGGGATTCTTGAGTCTTCTCAGAGTTAGAAGACCCATGTCCTTCCCCCTCAGTAGCTGATTGATATGATTCTGACTTAGAGCTGGAGTCTGAATTTTGAGTTTTGCTTTGCTTCATTTGGCTTGCTTTCAACCTTTCATTTAAAACCTTCCTCAAAGCCCCAGATGCTACAGTTTTTCGAGCGAGCATTTTCTGCCTTCGAAGCCTAGGTTTTAGAGATACACTAGGGGGAGTAGATGAGGATGAATTTGAGGGAGATGGTGGTGGAGGAGTTCCACTATTTTCTTGTGGGTTAGACATGATGGTTGATTTCTTGAAAGAATTTGGGAATTTTGGAGAAGATGGCAACTAGGAGTGAAGAACAATTTTTGGCGGTTTTGGAATTGTGATGAAGACTGGAGAAGTGATGTGTATTTAAAGAGAATTAGACAATTGATAAGTAACGGCAGCTTTTTCAGAGGTCAAATAGAAGTCTAATCAAACTGAGACTCCAGAAATTTTAATGATCAATTTGGCTTCCCTAGATATTAGGCAAAAATTACGGTTTAGAATTCTAGATGGACGGAACTGGTTCAATGCCAATGGATAGAATTTTCTAGGAATTTGACAAGTATTGGACTTCTGCTCATGATTGAAACGTCAATCTTTCTAGTTGTGCAGAGTATAGAAAACATACCTGAGCTTTCATATGAGCCTATACTGATGAATCAGGTTCTTCATTTAGAACTCTCTTGAACATGCCTCAAATGCCATAATAGAGAAAATTTTGTAAGAGATCAGTGAGTCATATAAACACATGTCACAGGAGTATACTAATTAAAGTATGAAACTGAGTAAGAATTAATCTAGATATTTACACAAGTTCAGAATTCCTAGCCAAAATTTTTTTTTTCATTTTTTTTTTCAATTATTTTTCTTTCATTGTGCATTCTGAACTGGACCTATTAGGTGATCTTAATCATCCCTAATTCCAACCTGTTCCTCTCAAAGTTTTCTCTTCTCAGTGCTTTAGTGAAGATGTCAGCAATTTATTTATCAGTAGCACAGAATTATATGGAGATCAATCCTTTCTCATAGTTATCTCTTAAGAGTGGTGCCTAACATCTATGTGCTTTCCTCTTATGATGAACATGGTTCTTTGTCATACTTATAGCACTAGTGTTATCATAGAATATAGGATTGCAACCAACTTCAATGCCAAAATCTACCAGCTGCTATTTGATCCATAGCAATTGAGCACAACAAGAAGCAGCATTAACATACTCAGCTTCAGCAGTAGATAAGGCCACTGAATTTTGCTTCTTAGTAGCCCATGACACAAGACATGAACCAAGGAAGTGTGCCATACCTGAGGTGCTCTTTCAATCCACTAGGAAACCTACATAATTAGCATCAGCATATCCTACTAGATTGAAATTACTACCTTTGGGGTACCAAAGGCACAGATCAGTGGTGCCTTTCAAATATATTAGTATCCTGTTGACAGCAGTCAAGTGAGACTCTTTTGGATTGGCCTGAAAACGAGCACAAAGCCCTACACTGAAAACAATGTCAGGTCTACTGGCAGTAAGATACAAGAGTGAACAAATCATTCCCCTATACAACTTTTGACCAACGGATGAACCAGGTTGATCAATGTCTAATTTAGTGGCAGTTGCAATGGGTGTGTCTATTTCTTTTAATTCTTCCATTTTAAACTTTTTGATTAGCTCTTTTGCATACTTCTGCTGATGGATCATGGTTCTATTTGGACTTTGTTTGATCTGCAAGCCTAAGAAGAAGTTAAGCTCACCCATCATGCTCATTTCAAACTCACTCCCCATTAGATCTGCAAAGTCCTTACTTAGCTTATCAGTGGTGGCCCCAAAGATTATGTCATCAACATATATTTGTACCACAAGGAGATCATTACCTTTTTCCCTTAAGAATAAGGTACTATCAATTTTACCTCTTTTGTAACCATGTTCAAGTAGAAATTTGGACAGTCGTTCATACCATGCTCTTGGGGCCTGCTTGAGTCCATAGAGAGCCTTGTCTAACTTGTACACATGCTCAGGACATTCCTTGATTTCAAACCCTGGAGGTTGTTTCACAAACACTTCTTTCAGGTAGCCATTCAGGAAGGCACTTTTGACATCCATCTGATGAAGAGTGAATTCCATGTGTGCTGCAAAGGCTATGAGGAGTCTGATTGCCTCTAGGCTTGCAACTGGAGCAAAAGTCTCATCATAATCTATGCCCTCCTCTTGGCTGTAGCCTTGGACCACCAGTCTTGCCTTGTTTCTTGTAACTGTTCCATCTTCATCAAGTTTGTTTCTAAAGACCCATTTTGTACCAATAACTGATCTATCCTTGGGTCTTGGAACTAGATGCCAAACTTGGCTTCTCTCAAACTGATTGAGTTCATCTTGCATTGCATTGACCCAATCTGCATCCTGCAAAGCCTCAACAACATTTTTAGGTTCAATAAGATATAAAAAGGCATCAAAAGCACACATATTCTTTAATTGTGATCTAGTTTTGACTCCAGATGTTGGATCAATGATAATGTTCTCAATAGGATGAGAACTTTGATACTTGTGAGGTTTCACAACCAGCTGGTTCGTACTAGATGTTTCTCCCATGTTCTGTTGCTGAGGAACAGGGTCATGAACAGGTTCGTTTAGAGGATTTATTTCAGTTCCTCTTTGATTAGTTCCCCCTGTCAGGTTGCCCTAAATAGAAGAACATGTTCCATCACCTGTTCCTTCTTTTGGTGCCACTTTGACTTGTGCTGAGACTTCAGTCAAATCCTTTACCAGTCCAATGGCTTCATCTTCATGTTCCTGTCTCTCAGAAAGAATGTTAGTTTCATCGAATACTACATGCACACTTTCTTCTACACACAAAGTTCTTTTATTGAGCACTTTATATGCTTTGCTATGTGAAGAATATCCCAAGAATACTCCCTCATCACTTTTGGGATCAAACTTACCTAGGGAGTCTTTTCCATTATTGTGCACAAAGCACTTACATCCAAAAACCCTAAGATGGGATATATTTGGTTTTCTCCCTTTAAGTAACTCATAGGGAGTCTCCTCTACAAGAGGTCTAGTCATGCATCTATTGATAATATAACATGCAGTGTTTACAGCCTCTGCCCAGAAGCTATGGGGCAGCTTATTAGAAATAAGCATGGTCCTAGCCATGTCTTTAAGAGTCATGTTCTTTCTTTCAACTACTCCATTTTGTTGAGGAGTCCTAGGGGCAGAAAAGTTATGATCTATACCATTTTCATCACAGAATTCAGCAAACTTAGCATTTTCAAATTCAGTTCCATGATCAGACCTAATGGATGCAAGTTGATTTCCTAATTCTTTCTGAGTTTTTCTAACAAAGGCAGTAAACATGTCAAATGCTTCATCTTTAGATGTTAGAAATAGTACCCAGGTAAATCTAGAATAATCATCAACAAGTACCATTACATATTTCTTTCCACCTCTGCTCATGGTTCTCATTGGACCACAGAGATCCATATGGACCAGTTCCAACGACTTGGTTGTGCTTACCATTTTCTTGCTTTTGAAGGATGATCTTACCTGCTTCCCCCTTGCACAGGCCTCACAGACTTTGTCTTCCTTGAACTTGATGTTAGGTAACCCTATCACCAAGTCCTTGGAGACTAATTTGTTTAGCTGATTCAGACTGGCATGACCAAGTCTTTTGTGCCACAGGAGGGGATCATTATCCAGCATACTTAGGCAGGTTAGTTCATTTTCTGAAAGAGTGGAAAAATCTACAACGTAAGTATTGTTAACTCTTTTTCCCTGCAAATCAATCTTGTCAGTGGTAAGGTTAATCACAAAGCATTTAGTAGAGGTGAATGCTACAAGGTTACCTCTGTCACACAGTTGTGACACACTGATCAGGCTGTATTTCAAGCCATCTATCAAGTGACATTCTTAATGGAGTGAGAGTGTGTCTTACCTACCTTTCCAACCCCAATAATCTCACCTTTTCTTCCCATTTCCAAAGGAGACATTATCTCCCTTTAAGTCCTCAAGTGAAAGGAACTGGTTCTTACTTCCAGTCATATGTTTTGAGCAGCCACTATCCATGTACCATATTTGGCTACTTCCCTTCACTTGGACCTGCAAAAAGAAATCAGGGGTTAGTCTTAGGAACCCAAACTAGTTTGGGTCCCTTTCTATAGGCAAAGGGATAAATCAGATTCCTTCTAGCCCACCCAGGCAGCCTATTTTTTTCTTGAACAAAAGCTTTGTTCTTTTGACTGGCCTTTTCTTTTGCATTACGTTCATTTTTGTAATGGCCAGTCTTGCCACAGTGTGTGCAGATTTTGTTCTCAGGAAGAGTGAGCTACTTGCTTTTAGGATCCCACTTAGGTGCTTGAGTCCCATAGACAAGTCCTCTTTTGTTGCTACTATGATGTTCTTGTAGCCAGGAGAGTGCATCCGAAGCCTTGTTCCATTTGCAAGTTCTGTCTAGTTCATGTTTTACTTTCCCTAGATCTTCTTTTAATACTCTTATCTGCTCATCCTTCCTGTACAGCTCATCCTTCATTTTTCCTAAGTTTTCTTCTAGGGTGAGATGTGTGTGATCAGCTTTCTTCTTTCCTGTTCCTAATTTCAGTTTTAAGTTCTCAGACCTAAGTTCTAGGACACTAGTGTCAAGTTCAAGAACCTGGTTCTTCAACTCAGCATTTTTACTTTCACTCTCATTAGCCCTAGACTCTAGATTTTTGCACTTGGCTTTTAGGATCACACATTCCCTAGACAGTTCTTCCTTCTCATTGTTAATTATCTCAGACTCATCAATGAAGTCTAGCAGTAGCTCAGACAACCTTTCTTTAGACAGGAATTTAATCTTGTCTTTGAGATGAAGAATACTTACCTCTTGTTCATCATCTGATTCTCCGATGGCCATAAGTGCTTGTTCATCTCCAGCTTCATCTTCTGAGTCCTCATCTGATGTTTCTCCCCAGGCAGCAACCATAGCCTTTGTTGATCCTTTGTTCCTTTTTGGTTGAACCTGTTCCTTCTTCCTGTTCCTTCGTTCAGCCCTTTCCTTCTTCCACTCAATTTCCCATTGAGGATAATTCTTGATCATGTGATCAGTCTTACCACATTTGTAGCAACCCTCATTGGTCTGTTTCTCAGGAGCCCTTGGTTTGTTGAAGGTTGTACCTCTTGAAGAACCCTTTCCTCTCATCAGGTACTTTTTGAAATCTCTTGTGATCATAGCCATTTCCTCATCCTCCAGATCTGAACCTTCAGCAATTCTAAGAGCCAGACTTCTTTCCTTCTTGGGTGCATCCATTTTCATGGTTTGCCTTCTCAGTTCATAGGCAGTAAGGTTTCCAATTAGTTCATCCAGCTTAAGGGTAGCAATATTCTTTGATTCCTGAATAGCAGTGATTTTGCTTTCCCAAGAGACTGGCAGAACTCTTGTTAAAATCTTCTCAACTTTGTCTTCTTCAAGGATAATCCTTCCAAGAGACTTAAGTTCATTTGTCAGTGTGGTGAATCTTGTATACATCTCTTGGATGGTTTCTCCTTCCTTCATGGTGAAATTCTCATATTGAGAATATAGCAGTGTTCCTCTGGACCTCTTCACTTGAGGTGTTCCTTCATGAGCCACTTGCAAAGTGTCCCAGATTTCCTTAGCAGCGGTACAACTTTGAATTCAACTGTACTCATCTGGACCTAGTCCACACACAAGTCATTTCTTGGCCTTGGCATTCTTCTCCCATTTCTTTAAATCTTCAGCAGTGCAGTCAGCTCTTGTCTTTGGCACATCCACTCCTTCCTCATTCTTCTTTGTAGTTGCCAAAGGACCATCAGTGACTATGTCCCAGAGTTCATAGTCCTCTCCTATGATATGATCTCTAATCCTGTTCTTCCACCAGGAGTAGTACTGACCATTGAAGAGTGGAGGCCTAGCAGTGGATTGCCCTTCCCAGTTCCCAGGTGGTGCACTCATCTTGATCTTTTCCTAAGGTGTTAACCACTTCAATGATAACCCGCTCTGCTACCAATTGATGTTCTAAACGTCAATACCACACAAGAAGGGGGGTGATTTGTGTGGTACCCAATTTTCGCTCTAGAAAAACCTGGTTCTTCTAGGTGTACTAACTACTACTGTTTGCGGAATAATAAGTGCATAAAATAAAGAACACGGAGATTTTTACGTGGAAAACACCTGGCTCAAAAGGTGAAAAAACCACGACCTACTACTCAGTAGGATTTTCCCAAGCTTCCACTAAAATCACTGAGCCAAAACAGCATTTACAAAACTCTTTGTAAACCTAAGGATTAACTCTAATCCCGTTGTGGCACACAGCCTTAACTGTTGCGACAACTTCAAGTTAGCTTATAACTTGAACACTCTAGGTACCTAATACAGTTGCTTCTATGAAAGCTGAAAGGTACAATTTAAACCACCTACTACAATTGAACTAGAATAAAAAGAATACACAATGGAACTGATTCTTCTATCTTGTTCAAGTAGCTTCAGGAGTGCACACTCAAATCTCACATAAATTGCTAGCAAAATCGCCTTGCTCTTTTTCTCTCAATTTAGTTTAACTTTTGCGTATGTGCAATACCTGTAAAAGAGAACAATCACTGTCTTTTAATGGGTTAGTAATCAGAGTTTGATTGGGACTCAATTGCTGATCTTCTATCGTAGTTGACTCCTTGAAGATCTCAAACTCCAACACTATCTTTATCTGGATTGTGTTCTCTTCATATAAGGAGACTTTCTCCCCTTATCCAATATGCAACCTTTTCGATCAGATCAGGAGATATTGCTGCTTGATCAGTAAGACTTATCTCCTTCACATGCATCTCACATGTATAGGTTGAGCATGACTATGGTTCACAAGATGGACCTGGTCCATGACTTAGTTCATTTGTCATTCTTCAAAACTTCACCTGTTCTTGGGCCAACAACTCCCTAGGACAAAACTGCTTTGATACCAAGTTTGTCATGCCCAAACATGGGAAGGCGTGGCCGGCACCTGGTGCCATATTTGGCCCGAGCGTAACACTCTATAACTGTAAAATCTGGAGGGGTAACCCTCAACTTAGGTCGGCGAGGCCTACCTTACAAATTAAGGCCGACGAGGCCACCATGAATGTCTACAACCAGCAATACTGAACTAACATGTACAGAGGGCTGGCAAGGACACAATACTGATATACAAAATATACAGGACTCATCTACAAGCCTCTAGAGATAAATGAACTTTTTTATGTTCGGGACAGGGCCTCGACCTACCCATCAAACCTCTATATATAAAATGGACTCCAAGGTCTAGACCTGGTAACTCCAAGAAAGTGGAGCTTACCAACCAAGCTGATGTTTGACTCAGTCTACTATGAAGGTCTACCCAGCTGTCTATCAGGACCTGCATGCATGAAATGTAGCAACCCTAGCAAAAGGGACGTCAGTACGAATAATGTACTGAGTATGTAAGGCATAAAAATCAGTATATAAAAGACATAGAAGAAACATGGAGTAAAGGACTCAACCTGTAAGTCTGAAAAGCTGTATGAATCATGAAACATTTATATGTCATGCACATGCGTATAAATGTCATACCATGCATAGGTATATGCGTACAAAATATCATCAAGCCTCTAAGGGCATCCCATCATATCATCTCGGCCTCTGGGGGCAAAATCATCAACGTTTACCAGTTGATCAAGTGGTGGTGCGTATATAACGCCATAACCTTTCTCCATATATCCTCTCTATATATATATAATATACGCGTATATAACGCCATCTGGTCATGGGTCAATATACATGTATAAATGAATGCAATACATAATGAAGTAAGTCAATAAGATCTCTCAGAATGTCATAAGATCAATATGACTTCGGTTAATATCACAAATAAACTTTATCAACTTACATATTTTCTGATACCCATGAACAAACTATGTGATAATAGGACATATGGGGAATCAAGAACATAGGCAACCCTAATACTTCTAAGAATAGAGTCATTTGTGAAAGTTGCGTGTTTGCTCGTATCGTTGTATCATATGGATCATGACAAAAGGAAAGAAGGGATAGCCTTAACATACCTTAACCCCGTTGAGTCCTTAATACTTTCCGAGAGATTCTTCAAACAACTCAACTCAATCTACCATAGCATAAGGAGATTCAAAATCAGTGCTGAGTAAAGGCCAAGTCCGCAACTTAAACTAGCAGCTCGTTTATGTAAATTTGGGCAGGATCTCCCCTGTAACAAGGGCCTCCTCCAATACCATATACCAACAAGAATAAACAGAGCAATACAATAAGAACAACACCAACAATAGGGCAAAAAATATTTCATTAACAAGTCATCAACATATCACGACGAGCGACAAGCTTGGATAAATCCCTGTACCACCCTTCAAACCCATTATCATTTACTCTTGAACTCAGTAATATATCCAATATAATAACCAATACCTTTTAAAGGATTTCCATCCTTCTACTGAATTTCAAAGTTACCTGAAATAGCCCAACACAAGATAATATCACTATAGACAACTTTCAAGTGCTTTATAGCCATTTCTTTTTCTAGTTACCAATTTCATCAACAAGATTGACATGTGTAACCAACATAATCATACTAACAATATCATAGCCAACTTATTTTCCATAATTTCCAGCCACTTAATATTCTAAGAGCAACTTTCAAATCAATCCATCAAGAAGAACAACATCTCAAGCTAATCCAAGTATTATCTTGTAGTTTATCATCCTAATAACTTAACCAACATACAAGAAAGATTAAGCACAATTACTAGGCTATTATACTCACCTTAGCCAGTTGAAACAACTTGAAATTTCAGCCAAACACAGCCCACAACTATCCTCAATGACAGCACAACCTCAAAAAGGTGTTGTTCTTCACAAGAACGAACTTTTGATGTTGAAATATGATGTAGTCACTTTGGAATCACTTCAAACCCTTATTGTATCTATTTAGGAGGGTTAGGAGGAGTTTAGGGACGAGGTTGGGTCGAAAAATGAGAAATAAAGGTCGTCCAAATCATTTTTAAAGTGAGGTAGGTCGACCACCGATTAAGTGGGTCCCATTGCGAGCTGCTTGCGCAGTCTCACAAAAACAAAACTATCTCTATACTCGTATGTCGTATTGATAAACGGTATAATTCATTAGAAACTAGACTCGTATATCTTCAATTTGGTTGGTAGATCATCCCATAATTCAAAATATATTGGGATAAAAGCTCAGCTACATTTGACCCAATTTTTAGCACATTTATGAATATAACTTGTGATGACCTTTGCCAACTTTTGTTCCACAACTCGCTTGGCTTCAAACATAACACACAACTATCATAAAACAAAAATAACTCATAACATAACCTCCTTATCATTTTAAGCACCACCGTCTCACTCTAAAAGTACATGTATAACATTCCCAACTTGTCGACTTTCGACGAAACTTATCTCCTTCAATTTGTTTAGCTTCTTAGTCTTTCAACCCTCTTGGTACTTGTTATCCATGATCTTAAATATTTATGACCTCCAAGGTAACATGATTAACTTACTTTATATACTTTCAAAGACTATATCATTTTTGGGCTTACATTAATTGGCTTACGACGTACTCTCACGTACAAAAACTTGGGGTGTAACATTTACCTTTCACTTGCAACCATAATAAGTGTCACGACCCAAAAACTCACATGTCGTGATAGCGCCTATCGCAATACTAGGCAAGCCGAAAACTCACAAATAACCACGCATCTTTAATTTAAAACATACTGAAATACGCTTAAATAGTAAAATCTCATAATAACTGACAAGAAAAACACTGCAACTCAATACAAAATTTCCCAAAATCCGGGTGTCACTGAGTATATGAGAATCTAATGTCAACATAGTCTGACTACTAAAACACCATCTAGAAGGATATGACAGTACAAATAAACCAAAAATAAGGAGAATCAAGATCTGCAGACGCCAAGAAAGCTACCTCAATAGTCTCCGAATAGATAAGGCTCCAAAGCTAGCAACCGCCGTGCCCAGAAGTACCTGGATCTGCACACGAAGTACAGAGTGTAGTATGATTACAACCAATCCAATGTACTCAATAAGTATCGTAAATAAATACGGGAAGGTAAAACAAGCACAAATTATTAATGATACTAGCTATCACCTGTGTGTTTCATCTTTAATTCCGGCACAAAATTGTATCAAAATTAACTCATCAAGTTTAGTGAGAAAACATCTGTGTGTGTATGTGTACGATTTCTCAAATTACTCTGCTCAGACAATATCATGGCATATAGAGGCGATATGCAGCTAAATTAAATAAATGATCAAGGAAATTGCAAGTAAAGATGAAATGCAAAATCTAACAAAACACTGGCCAGATTCCCTTAACTTTCCATATCTGTTACAAACCACTGATCAGTATTCTCAATAACCGCGTGTACACCATCAAGAGAGAAACATGAAAGGGTGACCTAGGGGATGGATCCGTATCCACACGCAAGCACAGCCAATTCAACGTGCTGCCAGCCCGGCGTGATCATAGGCTCAATATCATAACTCGTACGGCATGGTCACAGGCATATCAACGCAATCTGCCCAGCATGGTCACAAGCATAACAACACAATCGGCCCGGTGTGGTCACACGCTTAACAACACAATCTGCCCGGCGTGGTCACATGCATTTCAGCACAATCCGCCCGACGTGGTCACACGCTTAACAACACAATCTGCCGGGCGTGGTCACATGCATTTCAGCACAATCCGCCCGGCGTGGTCACAGGCATAACAACACAATTTGCCTGGTGTGGTCACAGGCATAACAACACAATCCGCCTGGCGTGGTCACAGGCCTCCAGTCCAAACATATCATACAGGAGCAATTAAACAAGTATACATGTATGAAACAAGTGAATATCAAATCTCACGCTCCTGGACTGGTATAAACAAAATGCTAAAGTGTAGGCATGTGCAAGTGTACTATCATAGCTTAAACCGGAAAGTTTCATCAAAGAATAACATTTATTAGTTTATTTAGGGATTAAGACCCTATGTAGCTTCAATCGTGGCTCAAATAGTTCAAAACAATGTCACAAATGTGCGAAGCATCATAGCTTAAGGTTTAACTGTCAATTTCTAGGTTTATAAGAGCCTGAGCACAACCCGAACATGAATAAATAATCTTGGTGCCCGCACTTGGGTTCATCCCTACGTATGTGTGCACCCAATAGCACGCAACTATCATAACAATTCAGGCAACTAGTGCCTCAACTGAGTTTAAATAAGATACTTACCTCAAACAAATCAAATCACTCCACTAGCAAGCCTTTCCCACACGTATCGGCCTTTGGAAGACTCGACTCTAGCCAAAATAATGTAACACTATCAACAAAAGCTATAGGAATTGATTCCAAATAATTAATCTAAGATCTTTAACCAAAAAAAGTCAACTCAAAATGTCAACACAAGCCCACGTCTCGGAATCCGATAAAATTAACAAAATCCAAACACCCATTAAACCACGAGTCCAACCATACCAAAATTACTCAATTCCAATCATAACTCAACCTTCAAATCCTCACAATTTAAGCCTATGAAGTTTCTAAATTAATTCCAATTTTTCTAACCCAAAACACTAATTAAATGATAGAAACAATGATAGATTCATGTATAACAACTTAATCCGAGTTAGAATCACCTACCCCAATCAACTCCTTGAAAATACCTTCAAGAATCATCCAAATTTGAGGTCTCTAGCTCAAAATATGAAAAATGGGTTCAACCCTCGATTTTGTTATTTTAACAGTCTGCCCAGATGTTCCTCTTCGCGATTGCGGAAAGTCCCTCGCGATCGCGAAGAACAAAAATAAAGTTGCCCTCAAAGTACTCTTCGCAAAAGCGAACAAAAAGTGGCGAACGCGATTCACAAACTCTTCAACCTATGTGATCGCTGACCTCCTCATACGATCGCGAAGAACAAATCACCTGGACCCCCAGTTCCCATCCTTTCCTCTTGGGGACGCGACCCAGCTCACGCGTTCGTGTAGCACTGCGTCCCCAAGCTTCGAGAACGCATACCACTCTCGCAATCGCATAGAACCAACCTCCACCAGTCGGCAAACAACTCTCCCTAATCGCGATCCTCCTCCCGTGATCGCGTATAAGGATACCAGCAACAGAAAGTTAGCAGCTCCTCAAAGTTCAAAATGCGCCGAACATGACTCGAATCACACCCGAGGCCTTGGGACCTCAACAAAACATACAAACAAGTCCTAAACATGATACGAACTCGCTCGAAGCGTCAAATCAAATCAAACAATACTAAAACCATGAATCGCGCATCGATTTAAGCCTAATGAACTTAGAAACTTCTAACTTCCAAAACTAATGCCGAAACATACCAAACCAAGTCCGCTTAACCTAAAAATTTGCACACCAGTCATAAATAACACAACAGACCTATTCCAACTTTCGGAACCAAAATCTGAGTCCGGTAACAACAAAGTCAACTCTCGGTCAAACTTCTCAACTCTCCAAACCCCAACTTTTCCAACTTTCGCCAATTCAAGCCAAAATCACGTACGGAACTCCAAATTAATATCCGAACACACTGCTAAGTCCAAAATCACCATACGGAGCTATCAAAACCATCAAAACTCCATTCCGGATCCATTCACACATAATCCAAAATCAACTCTTTCAACTTAGGCTTTCAGCCTTGGGACTAAGTGTCCCAACTCATTCTGAAACATCCCTGGTGTTGATACCCAAATTTGCCCTCATATTTTTCCAAATAGTATATATATTCCCAAAATATCATTTTGCATCATTATTTAATTTACAAGATTCATACAAGTATTTTCCATAATGTTTCGCAATTTTTAGAGTTTTAAATTAATTTTCTTGCATTTAAATTACATAAATATTTATTAATTATCCCTTTAAATTATTCATGATGACTTAATCATTCAAATTTGTTATTTGTACCCACATACATAATGGCATTTATATTTTTAAACTATTTATATAATTTTTTGCAGTAATAACCTATATTCTACACATAATTGTGTTCATTACATTATTTATGCTAAAATATCATTTCTTATATTTTTATAATCTTACGCTTTTTTTTAAAGTATTTTTACTGCATAAATAATATTTTTATCATTTATTAACCAAATCATTCCGATCCAAACATTTTTAAGTATTTGTGCTCATAATTAGACCATTCTAGAAACCCTACTCCAACTTGAAATGTACATGCATCATGCTAAACCTAGTACAAGTTAGAGCGTTATTGACGTAACAACCCGCTAAGATGAACCTTGTCCAAAGTCCAACGGGATTTCCACAATCCCAGTGGACAATACCATATTATGAGCATTACTTGGAGAAAATGTGCCAACGTGTTGATCATTATTGCATAAGTAGTCAAATCTGGAGGGGGAAAGGGCTAACCTTTGTTTGTTTGCAGAAAATGAGGCACTAAATTCCAGGTTTTGTATGGTTGCTCGACACACGTGGCCTAGGAAGTGTGATTGATGGAGTCAAAATGGCAAATCATGGAGAAGGTCCTTCTAGGACTAAATAGATTAGGAGATAATGTTCTTTATTACTTTACAGTTAGATTTTGATGTGATAAGGCTTTATGCCATTAGTGACTTCATATCATTTTGATTTAGCAAGGATTGATTTGAACTATTTTCGCATTAATGGAATGAGGCAACGTTGGCATAAATTTTCTCTAAGTCTATTTTTCGCTTTGGCCTACTGCCACGACTCCAGTTCACCCACCGTGAACATGTCGTGATGGCTCCTAGTCTCTACAACTAGGTAAGCCTAAAATGCGGAAAACAAAATAACTTGCGGAAAATAATAATTCAACTTGAACAGTTAAAAGAAAATACGGTGTATAGATGCCACTTGGCATATACAATCCCATAACACGGAAGTCTACAATATCATCCCAAAACCCGGAAACTCACGGGAACACAAGCTAAGAGAAATATAGAAAAAGGCTCTAACTCCGGAATGTCTACATCAACAGTAAATAGAAGGGCTAATACTACAAGATAGAATAAAGATGGAGACTCCTCGGTCTGCGGACGCAGCAGATGTACCTCGAAGTCTCCAAAAGCTCTCCCTGCCTCAAGGATGGTAAGTCTGAACAGTAGTACCTGGATCTGCACATGAAAAACATGCGCAGAAAGGGCATGATTACACCACAACGGTACTCAGTAAGTGTCAAGCCTAACCTCGGTCGGGTAGTGACGAGGAAGGTCAGGCCCCTACTGAGGTTAAACATAATAATAAGTTTCAGCAGTATGGAATAAACAATATAAATGAGAACAGCAATGAAATAAGATAGGTTATACCAGGCAACAACAATTATACAAAAGAACAGAGTAAACTTGGAAATCAGAACAGCTCAATAGGACTTCTCGTACTTGCTTTACTGATTTATGACTTGCGGGGATGGTTGGTTCGGGATTTGGAAGAATTTGGGTTGAAATCGGAACACTTGGTTCCTTAAGGTTGGCTTAAAAGGCCAAGTTTGACTTCGGTCAACATTTTAAGTAAACGACCTCGGAATCGGGATTTGA
>NW_017676011.1:5466-10460 GCF_001879085.1 Nicotiana attenuata | reverse complement strand
GGGAATCTAACCCGCAGTCCCAAAGTAAACAAACAAGGGGAGGGGGGGGCTACCGGAATCCCACATCCGTAGTCCCAAGGTAAATACGCAACCACAACAAGAAGATATTCAGCAATGAAGTTCAAAGAAATACAAGGCAACAAATAGTTCTAGCCTAACATGCTTCACGTAGTACAAACAAAGCAACTTAAGCAAGTAGGCAATTTAGATCAGCTAAGCATGCTTTTCTAAACTAACACAGGCTATAATTGCAAATAGAAAAAAGCAGGTAAGAAAGAAAACTCAATCTAAATATTTAAGGAAAACCAGATTTTCAACAATTAGCTCAAGTACGCGCTCGTCACCTCACGTACAGGGCATTCAATTTCCAAACATCATATCCTAAGGGGAAAGTCCCCCACACAAGGTTAGACAAGCCACTTACCTCGAACCGGCTCCAAAATCAACTTGAAACCACACGTTTGCCACGAGTATACGACTCCAAATAGCCCAAATTTTGTTAAATTCAATTACATATCGTAAATAACATCTCAAGCAACTGATTCTACAATTTAATTCAAAGCTAAGATGCAAAATTAGGTAAAATGTAACAACCCGGCCGGTCGTTTTTGGAATTTACGCCCTGATCTCCCATTAACTGCTTTCCCTAAGTTTATTTCTGCTATTTTGGTTTGCCGGGACGTTCGGTATTAGGATTCGGAGTGTTTTGGGACACTTAGTCCCTAAATGAGAGTTTAAGAGTTGAAAAATGGTCCGTATTCGGAACAGTGTGAAGACGACTCCGATGGTTCCGTTAGGTGATTTGGGGGTTGGGAGCGTGTTCGGAATGTTATTTGGAGGTCCGTAGCTCATTTAGGCTTGAAATGCTGAAGTTTGGATTTTTGAAGTTTCCGGTCCGATAGTGAGTTTTTGATCTGAGGGTTGGATTTGAATTCCGGAAGTTGTTGTAGCTCCGTCATGTAATTTGGGATGTGTGTGCAAAATTTCAGGTCATTCGGACGAGGTTTGGTTAGGTTTTTGATCGAAAGCGTATTTGGTTAGAATTTGAAGTTCTTAGGCTTGAATCCTTGATTTAATCGGGTTTCCGGTGTTGTTTGAGGTGTTTTGAAGATTGGTGCAAGTTCGAATAAGGTATTAGGTGGTATTGGTGCTTTTGGTTGAGGCCCCGGGGGCCTCGGGATGATTTCGGGTGGTTAACGGGGAAATTTTCTAAGTTGTTGCAGCTGGTATGTTTTCCCTTCTGGTATTTTCGCTTCTGCGGTTTGGGAACAGCAGAAGCGGAGCCGCAGAAGAGGCTTCCTCATCGCAGAAGCGATTTTTGGCTTCCCCTCAGAGACCGCAGAAGCGGTCATCTTTCCGCAGAAGCGGAACCGCTGGAGCGGTCATGTGTCCGCAAAAGCGGAATTTCCCCCTTTAATGAGAAACCGTAGAAGCGGTTATTTTGCCGCTTAAGCGGGACCGCAGAAGCGGTCCCTTGTCCGCAGAAGCGGAAATGTCTGGGCAGAAATAGGAAATTTCGAGGGTTTAATTTCATAAGTTTGAAAATCAATTTTGAGCTCGGGCAAGGGCGATTCTGAGAGGATTTTGGAGAGGAGATTATTGGGTAACATTTCAATGATCCTTTCTAATTATATTCTATCATTTAGTAGTTAAATCCACCTTTTAAATTCGAATTAAGGATCAAAAATGGAAGAATTTGGGTGAAAGTTCATTGACTAAACTATTGGGTTTTGAGGGAGCATTCGACCTCCGATTTCTGAGATTTTTATATGGTTAGACTCGTGAGAGTACGAGGTTTCTGAAATTGTTAAAATTATTCGGTTCCGAGACGTTGGCATGAGGGGCATTTTGGTCATTTCACCTATTTTCGCGCCTTAGCTTTAATTTCAATAGTGGAATCAGTTGTTTGCAATATTATTTACGATTTGTAATTTAATTGAATAGATTTGGGCCATTTGGAGTCGGATACTCGTGGCAAGGGCATCGTTCCCTACTTGACTTCGCACCGGTTCAAGGTAAGTGGCTTGCCTAACTTTGTGTGGGGGACTTCGTCCCTTAGGATGTGATAATTGGTAATTGAATGCCTCGTACGTGAGGTGACGAGCGCGTACTTGAGCAAATTGTTGAAACCCAGACTTTTACTTAAATACTTGATTTGGATTCTCTTTCATATTTGCCTTACTTTACCTGCTTTTATAGCCTGTGTTAGCGTAGAAGAGCATGTTTAATTGATCCAAGCTGCCTATTTGTTTAAATTGTCTTAACTGTGATTACGTGGAGCATGTTAGGCCAGTATTATTTGATGTCTTGTATTGTTGTACTTAAATTTCTGAATAATTAGTTGATGTTGGTTGCGCATTTATATTGGGACTACGGATGCGGATTCCGGGAGTTCCCCCTTGATTGTTTACTTTGGGACTACGGGTTTGATTCCCGGGAGATCCCCCTGTACTTTTATTTTAGGACTACGGGACGGTATCCCGGGAGTTTCCCCTGTACTTTTATTTTGTGACTACGGGACGGTATCCCGGGAGTTTCCCCTGCACTTTTATTTTGGGACTACGGGACGGTATCCCGGGAGATCCCCCTGCACACTGATGATTGGATTACGGGACGGTATCCCGGTTGATCTTTTGATATCGATATGAGATTTGGACTACGGGACGGTATCCCGGAAGTTCCATTGGACAGTTGAAAAAGGGCTACAGGACGGTATCCTGGGAGACCCCCGTCGGTATTCTTGTAATTTTGCTGTATTTACTCTGTGTTTCTGTTTTGTCTTGCAGTTCTATATTTCATTGATCTGTCTTATCGCATCGTTGTGTTCATTAGTTTTCTTCAGACTTCGATATTGTTAATATCTTGCTATTTTATTGTTTCTGTCTCAGTAGGGCCCTGACCTTTTCCTCGTCACTACCCAACCGAGGTTAGGCTTGGCACTTACTGAGTACCGCTGTGGTGTACTCACGCCTCTTCTGCGCATGTTTTTCATGTGCAGATCCAGGTGCTTCTGAGCAGGCGTACCGCCAGTAGCTGTTAGGGAGCGTATTGGGGACTTGAGGTATACATCTGCTACGTCCGCAGATCCGCAAAGTCTCCTTCTCATTTTATCCATAGTTGTTAGATGTTATTTCGATCCCTCTTTGTATTAGACTATTCTGGTGACTAGAGCAGTGTAAGATTTCTTATAGCCTGTGTTGCCCGTGGGTTTCCGGGTCTTGGAGGTTATTTCAGTATTTTGTATTAAAGTGTATGTGCCAGGCGGCAACTGTATAACTTACTCATGTTATTTAGCTTCGAATATAAATTTCGCAAATGTTGTTACTTCCGCAATGTGTTAGGCTTACCTAGTCGTGAAGACTAGGTGCCGTCATGACGTGTTCACAATTGGTGAACTAGGGTCGTGACAAGTTGGTATCAGAGCTCTAGGTTCATAGGAGTCACGAAACACAGGCCGGTTTATTAGAGTCTCGCTGATCGGTACGGAGACGTTTGTACTTATCTACGAGAGGCTATGTAACTGTTTAGGAAAAATCTTCACTTGATTTGGATTCCTTGTCGTGCGATATTTTTGACATCAATTCTAAACTTCTATCTTCTATTCTCTCACAGATGGTGAGGACACGCGCTACTCGAGATGATCAGGCACCCACGCCCCCTGCTGCCGCCGCCAGATGCCGGGGCCGGGGCCGGGGTTGAGGTCAAGGACGCGCATGTGGTGCAGCCAGAGCACCTGCGCGAGCTGCCGCCGAGGTACCACCAGCAGATCCAGCCGGAGCCCAGGCACCTGGCACACCTACTACTGCCACTACTACTCCAGCGCTCCAGGAGACTTTGGCTCAGTTCATGAGCATGTACACCACCTTGGCTCAGGCGGGGTTGCTTCCCCTCGCTGCAGCCACATCCCAGGCCGGGGGAGGAGCACAGACTCCCGCCGTCTGCATTCCTGAGCAGCGAGTGCAGGTTGAGCAGGTTCCCGAGATTATTCCCCCACCGCCTGCAGCGCCAATTCAGCCCGAGGATGGGTCAGCTGCTTCAGAGGACGAGCAGCGGAGACTTGAGAGGTTTAAGAAATATGATCCCCCAGTGTTCAGTGGCTTAGCATCAGACGATGCCTTGGGATTTCTAGAGGAGTGTCATCGTATTCTTCGCACTATGGGCATAGTGGAGTCCAGCGGGGTTTCTTTCACTGCCTTTCAGCTTCGGGGAGCTGCCTATGATTGGTGGCGCACTTATGAGTTAGACAGTCCAGTCGAGGCTGCTTCACTATCTTGGACCCAGTTCTCGGACATGTTTATGAGAGAGTTTGTTCCCCAGAGCCTCAGAGATTCATGGCGCGCAGAGTTTGAGCACTTGCGCAGGGTGCTATGACAGTTTCAGAGTATGCCATCCGTTATACCAGGCTGGCCAGACATGCACCGGCTTTGGTTGCTACAGTTCGGGAGAGAGTGCGGAGGTTTATCGAGGGTCTTATTCCGCCCATCCGGTCCAGCATGGCCCGAGAGTTGGAGATGGATATTCCCTACCATCAGGTAGTGAGCATTGCTAGACGGATTGAGGGTATGCCCGCCAGGGAGCGAGGGGAGAGGGAGGCCAAGAGGTCTCGAGAGTCGGGTCACTACTCTGGTGCCCGTACCCTTTCAGCCGGTCGTTATGGTAGGGGTTATTCTGGTCGCCCTGTACATTCAGCCTTCCAGCAGGCGGTAGTACTCCAGCTCCACCAGCACCTCAGGAGCCTTATTATGCGCCTCCAGTTTCTAGCGCGCCTCCTGCGTGGGGTTCTCCAGAGGTCAGTCCAGCGGGCCTAGTCCAGTCAGTCACAGCCACCGCGTCCTCCCGGAGCTTGTTTTGAGTGTGGTGATACACGCCACTTGGTTAGGGACTGCCCCAGACTTGGTAGGGGTGCATCTTCACAGGCTGCTCAGCCGCAGCGTGCTCCTCAGAGTTCTCAGGCCATGATCACAGCTCCAGCAGCTACCCCACCTGCCCAGCCG
>NW_017676011.1:0-4443 GCF_001879085.1 Nicotiana attenuata | reverse complement strand
AGACTGCCTTCAGGACTCGATACGGTCATTACGAGTTCCTTGTTATGTCATTTGGGTTGACCAATGCCCCTGCAGCTTTCATGCATTTGATGCACAGTGTGTTCAGGCCATATCTTGACTCGTTCGTGATTGTTTTTATTGATGATATTCTGGTGTATTCCCGGAGCCGGGAAGATCATGAGCAGCACCTGAGGACCGTGCTTCAGACCTTGAGGGAGAAGAAATTATATGCAAAGTTCTCAAAATGTGAGTTTTGGCTGAGTTCTGTGGCATTCCTAGGCCATGTAATTTCTAGCGAGGGTATTCGGGTGGATCCGAGGAAGGTAGAGGCCGTGCAGAGTTGGCCCAGGCCGTCCTCAGCTACAGAGATTCGCAGTTTCCTTGGCCCGGCGGGTTACTACCGTCGTTTTGTGGATGAATTTTCATCGATTGCTGCCCCTATGACTAGATTGACCCAGAAGGGTACCCCGTTTAAGTGGACAGAGGAGTGTGAGGCGAGCTTTCAAAAGCTCAAGACAGCTTTGACTACAGCCCCTATCTTGATGTTGCCTACCGGTTCGGGGTCTTATACTGTCTATTGTGACGCCTCGAGAGTTGGCCTTGAAGCAGTGTTGATGCAGGACGGTAGGGTGATTGCCTACGCGTCCAGACAGTTGAAGATACATGAAAAAAATTACCCTGTCCACGACCTTGAGTTAGCTGCCAAATTTCATACCTTGAAGATCTGGCTTCATTACCTGTATGGTGTGCCTTGTGAGATCTATGCTGATCACCGGAGTTTGCAGCACTTGCACAAGCAAAAGGATCTCAATATGCGTCAGAGGAGGTGGTTAGAGCTGCTGAAGGATTATGACATCACTATCCTATATCACCCGGGCAAGGCCAATATGGTGGCGGATGCCTTGAGTTGCCGGGCGGAGAGTTTGGGGAGTTTGGCATATTTACCAGCTTCAGAGAGGCCTATGGCGATGGATGTTCAGGCCTTAGCCAGCCAGTTCGTGAGATTGGATCTTTCGGAGCCCAGTCGGGTTCTAGCCTGTGTGGTTTCCCGGTCTTCCCTATTTGACCGTATCAGGGAGCGGCAGTATGATGACCCTCATTTGCTTGTCCTTCAGGACAGGGTCCAGCGTGGGGATGCCAGAGATGTGACCATTGGAGATGATGGAGTAATGAGGATGCAGGGCCGGATTTGTGTGCCCAATGTTGATGGCCTTCGAGATTGATTCTAGCAGAGGCCCATAGTTCGCGATATTCCATCCATCCGGGTGCCGCTAAGATGTATCAGGACCTGAGGCAGCACTGCTGGTGGAGGCGGATGAAGAAGGATATAGTTGGTTATGTGTCTAGATGCCTCAACTGCCAGCAGGTGAAGTATGAGCTCCAGTGCCCGGGTGGGTTGCTCCAGCAGATAGAGATTTCGGAGTGGAAATGGGAGCGCATCACCATGGATTTTGTATCTGGACTTCCACGGACCTTGAAGAAGTTTGATTCCATTTGGGTTATTGTGGACCGGCTGACCAAGTCCGCTCATTTCGCTCCTGTGTGTACCACTTATTCATCGGAGCGGTTGGCGGAGATTTATATCAGGGAGATCGTCCGTTTGCATGGTATTCCAGTTTCTATCATTTCAGACAGAGGTACTCAGTTTACATCGTGGTTCTGGAGAGCTGTGCAGCAGGAGTTAGGCACTCGGGTGGAGTTCAGCATAGCATTTCACCCCCAGACGGACGGACAGTCCGTGCGTACTATTCAGATTCTTGAGGACATGCTCCGTGCGTGCGTGATTGAGTTTGGAGGGTCTTGGGATCATTTCTTGCCATTGGCGGAGATTGCTTATAACAACAGTTATCAGTCCAGCATTCAGATGGCACCGTGTGAGGCTTACATGGCAGGAGGTGTAGGTCTCCGGTGGGTTGGTTTGAGCCGGGTGAGGCCAGGCTATTCGGTACAGAGATGGTTCAGGATGCATTGGAGAAGGTCAAGGTGATTCAGGACATACTCCGTACAGCCCGGTCTAGACAGAAGATTTACGCGGACAGGAAGGTTCGTGGTGTTTCATATATGGTTGATGAGCGGGTTCTGCTTCGGGTCTCGCCTATGAAGGGCGTCATGAGGTTTGGAAAGAAAGGGAAACTGAGTCCGAGGTTTTTTGGCCCTTTTGAGATCTTGAGGCGAGTTGGGGAGGTTGCTTATGAGCTTGCCCTACCTCCCAGCTTGGCCGGAGTTTATCCGGTATTTCATGTTTCGATGCTCCGGAGGTATCACAGTGATCCGTCGCACGTGTTGGATTTCAGTTCAGTCCAGTTGGACAAGGATCTATCCTATGTTGAGGAGCCAGTGGCTATTTTGGACAGGTAGATCAGAAAGTTGAGGTCAAAGAACATAGCTTCAGTGGCGGGATCAGCTGGCCGAGGAGGCAACTTGGGAGACCGAGCAGGATATGCGCAGCTAGTAACCTCATCTTTTCACTACTTCAGGTATGTTCTCTATGCTCGTTCGAGGACGAACGAATGTTTAAGTGTAGGAGGATGTAACGACCCGGCCGGTCGTTTTTGGAATTTACGCCCCGATCCCCCATTAACTGCTTCCCCCAAGTTCATTTCTGCTATTTTGGTTTGCTGGGACGTTCGGTGTTGAGTTTTGGAAAGTTTTGGGACACTTAGTCCCTAAATGAGAGCTTAAGTGTTGAAAAGTGGTCCGTAGTCGGAACAGTGTAAAGACGACCTCGGAATGGAAATCTGATGGTTCCGTTAGCTCCGTTAGGTGATTTCGGGGTTGGGAGCGTGTTCGAAATGTATTATGGAAGCCCGTAGCTCATTTAGGCTTGAAATGCCGGAGTTTGTATTTTTGAAGTTTCCGGTCCGATAGTCAGTTTTTTATCCGAGGGTCGGATTGGAATTTCTGAAGTTACAGTAGTTCCGTCATGTCATTTGGGATGTGTGTGCAAAATTTTAGGTCATTCGGACGAGGTTTGGTTAGGTTTTTGATCGAAAGCGTGTTTGGTTGGAATTTGAGGTTCTTAGACTTGAATCTTCGATTAATTCGGGTTTCCGGCGTTGTTTTAGGTGTTTTAAGGCTTGGTACAAGTTCGAATAAGCATTAGGTGGTATTGGTGCTTTTGGTTGAGGTCCCGGGGGCCTCGGGATGATTTCGGGTGGTTGACGGAAATTTTTGAAGTTGAATGAATTGCTGAAGGTTCTGTCATCTGGTATTTCCGCTTCTGCGGCTTGGGAAGCACAGGAGCGGCTAGACCACCGCAGGAGCGAAATTCGAGTGTCCCTTTCAGTTTCCGCAGGTGCGGAAGTTTAACCGCAGAAGCGGTTACGCACCTGCGAGATGGTAGTCGCAGATGCGGTCCTTGGAATTTGGTTTGAAACCGTAGAAGCGGTAATGAATCCGCATAAGCGGCAACTGCAGGTGCGGTGAAGGGCCGCAGAAGCAGAAATCTTGACTATAATGAAGAACCGCAAAAGTAGCTCGTGGTCCGCAAAAGCGGGACCGCAGAAGCGGTCCCTTGTCCGCAGAAGCGGAAACCCCTGGACAGAAATAGAGATGTCGAGGGTTTGAGTTCATAAGTTGCAAAAATCAATTGAGAGCTCGGTTTAAGGCGATTTTGAGTGGGATTTGAAGTGAAAATCACTGGGTAACGTTTCTTTGGTCCCTTTTTTGTTATATTTCATCATTTTATAGTTAAATACACCATTGGAATTCGAATTTAGGATCAAAAATTGGAAGAAACTTCATAGACCTAATTATTGAGTTTTGAGTGGGCAATTGACCTCCGATTTGGGAGATTTTTATATGGTTAGACTCATGAGAGTACGAGGGTTCTGAAAATATGAAAATTATTGGATTCCGAGACATTGGCTGGAGGGGCATTTTGGTCATTTTACCTTTTTTTGCGCCCTAGCTGTAAATTTAATAGTGGAATCAGTTGTTTACAATATTACTTACGATATGTAATTGGATTGAATAGATTTGGGCCATTTGGAGTCGGATACTCGTGGCAAAAGTTTGATTTCGAGTTGATTTTGGTGCCTATTCGAGGTAAGTGGCTTGTCTAACCTTGTGTGGGGGACCTTTCCCCTTAGGATTTGTTATTTGTTGACTTGAGTTCCTTGTACGCGAGGTGAAGGGCGCGTACTTGAACCAATTGTTGAAAATCCGGTTTCTTTAAGATATTGAGTTTGAGTTCCTTTCATATTTGCTTTATTCTACCTGCAATTATAACCTGTGCTAGATTAGGAAAGCATGTCTAGTTGATTTAACTTGCCTAATTGCTTAAGTTGCCTTAACTGTACTATGTGAAGCATGCTAGGCCAGTACTACCTGTTACTTGTCTTTTGTACTTCGTTTTTGTGTACCTTCTGGTTGTGATTGCGCATTTACATTGGGACTACGAATGTGGGATTCCGGTAGCTCCCCCCCCGTCCCCTTCGTTTT
>NW_017676010.1:0-54142 GCF_001879085.1 Nicotiana attenuata | reverse complement strand
CATACCCTGAACTAAACTCTGTGACCAAAAGCCTAGCCTCACCCGGCTCAAACCAACCCACCGAGGATCTACACCTCCTACCATATAAGGCCTCATACGGCGCCATCTGAATGTTGGACTGGTAACTATTGTTGTAAGCAAACTCCGCCAGTAGCAAGAAATGATCCCAAGACCCTCCAAACTCAATCACACATGCACGGAGCATATCCTCAAGAATCTGAATAGTGCGCTCGGACTGTCCGTCCGTCTGGGGGGTAAAATGCTGTGCTCAACTCCACCCGAGTACCTAACTCCTGCTGCACGGCTCTCTAGAACCGCGATGTGAACTGAGTACCTCTGTCCGAAATAATAGAGACTGGAATACCATGCAGACGGATGATCTCCCGGATATAAATCTCCGCCAACCGCTCCGATAAATAAGTGGTACACACAGGAATAAAATGAGCGGACTTGGTCAGCCGGTCCACAATAACCCAAATGGAATCAAACTTCTTCAAGGTCCGTGGAAGTCCAGATACAAAGTCCATGGTGATGCGCTCCCATTTCCACTCCGGAATCTCTATCTGCTGGAGCAACCCACCCGGGCGCTGGTGCTCATACTTCACCTGCTGGTAGTTGAGGCATCTAGACACATAGCCAACTATATCTTTCTTCATCCGCCTCCACCAGTAGTGCTGCCTCAAGTCCTGATACATCTTCGCGGCACCCGGATGGATGGAATATCGCGAACTATGGGCCTCTGCTAGAATCAACTCTCGAAGACCATCAACATTAGGAACACAAATCCGGCCCTGCATCCTCAATACCTCGTCATCTCCAATGGTCACATCTCTGGCATCTCCACGCTGAACCTTGTCCTGAAGGACAAGCAAATGAGGGTCATCATACTGCCGCTCCCTGATACGATCAAATAAGGAGGACCGGGAAACCACACAAGCTAGAACTCGACTGGGCTCCGAAAGATCCAATCTCACGAACTGGCTGGCTAAGGCCTGAACATCCATCGCCATAGGCCTCTTTGAAGCTGGTAAATATGCCAAACTCCCCAAACTCTCCGCTCGGCGACTCAAGCATCCGCCACTACATTGGCCTTGCCCGGGTGATACAGGATAGTGATGTCATAATCCTTCAGCAGCTCTAACCACCTCCTCTGACGCATATTGAGATCCTTTTGCTTGAGCAAGTGCTGCAAAGTATGATGATCAGTATAGATCTTGCAAGGCACTCCATATAAATAATGACGCCAGATCTTCAAGGCATGAACAATGGCAGCTAACTCAAGGTCGTGGACAGGGTAATTCTTTTCATGTATCTTCAACTGTCTAGATGCGTAGGCAATCATCCTACCGTCCTGCATCAACACTGCGCCAAGGCCAACTCTCGAGGCATCACAATAGACAGTATAAGACCCCAAACCGGTAGGCAACATCAAGATTGGGGCTGTAGTCAAAGCTGTCTTGAGCTTCTGAAAGCTCGCCTCACACTCCTCTGTCCACTGAAATGGGGCACCCTTCTGGGTCAATCTAGTCATAGGGGCAGCAATCGATGAAAATCCCTCCACGAAACGACGGTAGTAACCCGCCAAGCCAAGGAAATTGCGAATCTCTGTAGCTGAGGACGGCCTGGGCCAACTCTGCACGACCTCTACCTTCCTCGGATCCACCCGAATACCCTCACTAGAAATCACATGGCCTAAGAATGCCACAGAACTCAGCCAAAGATCACATTTGGAGAACTTTGCATATAACTTTTTCTCCCTCAAGGTCTGTAGCACGGTCCTCAGGTGCTGCTCATGATCTTCCCGACTCCGGGAATACACCAGAATATCATCAACAAAAATAACCACGAACGAGTCAAGATATGGCCTGAACACACTATGCATCAAATGCATGAAAGCTGCAAGGGCATTGGTTAGCCCAAATGACATGACAAGGAACTCGTAATGGCCATATCGAGTCCTGAAGGCAGTCTTCGGGATATCTGGCTCCCGAATCTTCAACTGATGGTAACCTGAGCGCAAGTCAATCTTAGAAAACACCTGTGCGCCCTGAAGCTGGTCAAACAGATCATCAATGCGAGGCAAAGGATAATGGTTCTTCACTGTAACCTTGTTCAACTGGCAGTAGTCAATACACATGCGCATAGAACCATCCTTTTTCTTCATGAACAAAACAGGAGCACCCCATGGTGAAACACTGGGTTGAATAAAACCCTTACCAAGCAATTCCTGCAACTGATCCTTCAACTCCTTCAACTTAGGAGGAGCCATACAATACGGAGGAATGGAAATGGGCTGAGTGCCCGGCAACAAATCAATGCCGAAATCAATGTCTCTATCAGGCGGCATGCCCGGAAGATCGGCTGGAAATACATCGAGATAATACCGTACCACTGGAACAGAATCAACAGAAGGGGTATCAACACTAACATCTCTCACATAAGCCAAATACGCGGCACACCCCTTCTCAACCATGCGCCGAGCTTTAAGAAAAGAGATAACTCTACCGGGAGTGTGGTCTAAAGTACCACTCCACTCAACACACGTAATACCTGGCATAGCCAGCGTCACGGTCTTGGCGTGACAATCAAGAATAGAAAAATGGGGCAACAACCAGTCCATGCCCAAAATAATGTCAAAATCTACCATACCGAGTAATAATAAGTCTGCTCTGGTCTCAAAACCACGAATAGTAACCAAACATGACCGATAAACGCGGTCCACAACAAGAGAATCTCCCACAGGAGTAGAAACATAAACGGGGGCATTCAAAGAATCCCGAGGCACACCTAAATGAGGAGCAAAGTAAGAGGACACATAAGAGTAAGTAGAGCCCGGATCGAATAGAACCGATGCCTCTCTGTGACAAACCAGAATAATACCTGTAATGACGGAGTCGGAGGCAACAGCCTCAGTACGAGCAGGAATAGTATAATATATGTCCCAGCCCCTCTCTCGAGGGCGACCTCTATCTCCCCGACCTCTGCCCCTAGCCGGCTGGGCAGGTGGGGTAGCTGCTAGAGCTGTGATCATGGCCTGAGAACTCTGAGGAGCACTGCGGCTGAGCAGTCTGTGAAGATGCACCCCTACCAAGTCTGGGGCAGTCCCTAACCATGTGGCGTGTATCACCGCACTCGAAACAAGCTCTGGGAGGAAGCGGTGGCTGTGACTGGCTGGGACTAGGCCTGCTGGATTGACCTCTGGAAACACCCCGCGCAGGAGGCGCGCTAGAAACTGGAGGTGCATAGTAAGGCTCCTGAGGTGCAGGTGGAGCTGGAGTACTACCAGCTGCTGGAAGAGCTGAATGAACAGGGCGACCCGCATAAACCCTACCATAACGACCTGCTGATGGGGTACGGGCACCAGAGTAGTGACCCGACTCTCGAGACCTCTTGGCCTCCCTCTCCCCTCGCTCCCTGGCGAGCATACCCTCAATCCTCCTAGCAATGCTCACTACCTGCTGATAAGGAATGTCCGTCTCCAACTCTCGAGCGATGCTAGATCTGATGGGTGGGATAAGACCCTCAATGAACCTACGAACTCTCTCTCGAACTGTAGCAACCAAGGCCGGTGCATGCCTGGCCAACCTGGTATAACGGATAGCATACTCCGAAACGGTCATAGCACCCTGGCGCAAATGCTCAAACTCTGCACGCCATGCATCCCTGAGACTCTGGGGGACAAACTCTCTCATGAACATATCCGAGAACTGGGTCCAAGTCAGTGAAGCAACCTAGACTGGACTATCTATCTCATAAGTGCGCCACCAATCATAGGCAGCTCCCCGAAGCTGAAAAGTAGTGAAAGAAACCCCGCTGGACTCCACTATGCCCATAGTGCGAAGAGTACGATGACACTCCTCTAGAAATCCCAAGGCATCGTCTGATGCTAATCCACTGAACACTAGGGGATCATACTTTTTGAACCTCTCAAGTCTGCGCTGCTCGTCCTCTGAAGCAGCTGACCCATCCTCGGGCTGAACTGGTGCTGCAGGCGGTGCCGGAATAATCTCGGGAGCCTGCTCAACCTGCACTCGCTGCTCAGGAGTGCGGACGGTGGGAGTTTGTGCTCCTCCCTCGGCCTGGGATGTGGCTCCAGCAAGGGGAAGCAACCCCGCCTGAGCCAAGGTGGTGTACATGCTCATGAACTGAGCCAAAGTCTACTGGAGCGCTGGAGTAGTAGTGGCAGTAGTAGGTGTGCCAGGTGCCTAGGCTCCAGCTGGATCTGCTGGTGGTACCTCGGCGGCAGCTCGCGTAGGTGCTCTGACTGCACCACGTGCGCGTCCTCGACCTCTCCCCCGGCCCCGGCCTTTGACGGCTGCAGTAAGGGGCGCGGGTGCCTGATCATCTCGAGTGGCACGTGTCCTCACCATCTGTGAGAGAATAGAAGATAGTAGTTTAGAATTGATGTCAAAATATCGCACGACAAGGAATTCAAATGAAACGGAGATTTTTCCTAAACAGTTACATAGCCCCTCGTAGATAAGTACAGACGTCCCCGTACAGATCAACGAGACTCTAATAAATCGGCCTGTGTTCCGTGACTCCTATGAACCTAGAGCTCTGATACCAACTTGTCACGACCCTAGTTCACCGACTGTGAACATGTCATGACGGCACCTAGTCCCCACGACCAGGTAAGCCTAATATTGCGGAAATATAATAATTGCGGAAAAATAGAGGAAACGAAATTAAATACTAAAAGAAACTGTACTGAATGCCGCTCGGGATGTACAACTCAATATCACAAGTTCAAAACAATCCCCAAAACCCGGAAACGCACGGGCAACACAGGCTACAGAAGTGAAAAGTAAAGGCTCCAAACTCCAGAATATCTAACAACCGGAAGAAGAAAAACTAAGTACTAGAGATAGAGTAAGAGGGAGACTCGTCGGTCTGCGGACGCAGTTGATCTACCTCGAAGTCTCCGTAGTCCTCCTGCCTCACTGATAGTGCGCCTGAGTAGAGGTACCTGGATGATCTGCACATGAAAAACATGCGCAGGAAGGGCATGAGTACACCACAACGGTACTCAGTAAGTACCAAGCCTAACGTCGGTTGGGTAGTGACGAGGAAGGTCAGGGCCATATTGAGACAAAATATAGTAATAACAATAATTAACAGTATGATAATCTGATAGAAATAATAAATACACCAGTGAAGTAAGGCAGGTCAACGAGACAATAACAACCACAAAAGGACAAAGGAAACACAGAGTAAATACAACTCTATATCAATGATAACAATGAGGGTCTCCCAGGTTACGTCCTGTAGCCTTTTTCCTCAACTGTCCAGTGGATCTCCCGGGATACCGTCCCGTAGTCCAACTCATATACCAAACCGAAGGATCTTCCGGGATACCGTCCCGTAGTCCAACCATCAAAATGCAGGGGGATCTATCGGGAATCTAACCCGCAGCCCTAAGGTAAAAGTGCAGGGGAAGCTACCGGGAATCTAACCCGTATTCCCAAAGTAAACAAACACGGGGGAGGGGGGGGAGCTACCGGAATCCCACATCCGTAGTCCCAATGTAAATGCGCAACCACAGCCAGAAACAAACCAAGGAATAAAGTACGAAAGACAGAGCAATAGATAGAATTAGCCTAGCATGCTTCACGTAGTACAGTCAAACAACTTAAGCAATTAGGCAGTTAAGTCAGCTAAACATGCTTTCCAAATCTAGCACAAGTATAATTTCAAGTAGGGTAAGGCAAGTAGGAAAGAAAGCTAAATATCAACAACTTAAGTGAAACCGGATTTTCATCAATCGGCTCAAGTACGCGCTCGTCACCTCACGTACAAGGCACTCAAATATCAAGAAAGCAATCCTAAGGGGAAAAGTCCCCCACGCAAGGTTAGACAAGCCACTTACCTCGAACCGGCTCGATATCAATAGAAACCACGCCTTTGCCACGAGTATCCGACTCCAAATGGTCCAAATCTATTCAATTCAATTACATATCGTAAATAATTTTGCAAACAACTGATTCCGCTATTAAAATTAAAGCAAATTAAAGCTAGGGCGCGAAAATAGATAAAATGACCAAAACGCCCCTCAATCCAACGTCTCGGAATCGAATAATTTTCATATTTTTAGAACCCTCGTACTCTCACGAGTCTAACCATATAAAAAACTCCCAAATCGGAGGTCAAATGCCCACTCAAAACTCAATAGTCTAGCCAATGAAGTTTTACCCCAAATTATCCAATTTTTGGTCCAAAATTCGAATTCCCATGATGTATTTAACTATATAATGATGAAATATAACAAAAAGGGATCAAAGAAACGTTACCCAATGGTTTTCTCCTCAAAACCCACTCAAAATCGCCTTCTCCCGAACTCTCACTCGATTTTTCAAACTTATGAAATTAAACCCTCGAAATTGCTATATCTGAACAGTGAATACCGCTTCTGCGGTCTAGGGACCGCTTCTGCGGTCCCGCCTATGCGAAGCGATGGCCGCTTCTGCGGCTCCCTTTAAAAATCCCAGCTTCCGCTCCTGCGGTTCCCATCTCGCAGAAGCGGATCCGATTCTGCGGAAATCCTACCGCTTCTACGGTTTCCTGGAGGGTGACCAAAAGTCGCTTCTGCGACATCCAAGGCTGCTTCTGCGACTCCGCTTCTGCGGTTCCCAGGCCGGAGATGTGAAAATACCAGAAAGAAAAATACCAGCTGCTGCAACACTTAGAAATTTTCCCCGTTAACCACCCGAAATCATGCCGAGGCCCCCGGGACCTCAACCAAAAGCACCAATACCATCTAATACCTTATTAGAACTTGTTCCAATCCTTAAAACACCTAAAACAACACCGGAAATCGATTCAATCAAAGATTCAAGCCTAAGAACTTCAAATTTCTTCCAAATACGATTTCGATCAAAAACCTAACCTAAACACGTCCGAATGACCTGAAATTTTGCACGCACATCCCAAATGACATGACAGAGCTACTGCAACCTTCAGAATTCCATTCCGACCCTCGGATCAAAAAACTCGCTATCGGACCGGAACTTCAAAAGTACAAACTTCGGCATTTCAAGCCTAAATGAGCTACGGACTTCCAAAATACATTCCGAACATGCTCCCAACCCCGGAATCACCTAACGGAACTTATGGAACCATCGGATTTCCATTCCGAGGTCGTCTTCACACTGTTCCGACTACGGACCATTTTTCAACACTTAAGCTCTCATTTAGGGACTATGTGTCCCCAAAACACTCCAAATCCTAACACCGAACGTCCTGGCAAACCAAAATAGAAGAAATGAACTAAGGGGAAGCAGTTAATAGGGGATCATGGTGTAAATTCCAAAAACGACCGGCCGGGTCGTTACAGATACGTAAATTAATTTGACACTATAGCGATAAGATGAATTGTAATTAAAGCGAACAATGATAAAATAAATTCAAACCGTACGACTTGAACAGTTATAGCCTTGAAAAGTAAGTCTCACTTGAACTGGATGCAATTCAAACGATATCAGATACAGAAGAACAGTAGCTTACAGAAAGAAATTAATATTATACTGCTTTGGGATGCGTGTTACAATGAGTTTTACAAGTAATTAGACCCCCTTTATATAGTAGGGGAATCCTACTTTAGGTATAATTCTATAAAAGGTAAAAATCTCCTGATTTGCTGATTTTTCGGTTCCTTATTGATACGTGCCGAAATTCCCGCCATAATATCCGACCAATCATGGATATTTCGGCCTTGTGTTATATCGGTCTCCTATTGGTTATACAGATGACGTCCCCGAGCTCGTTCGGGGTCAGGGTTGGTTCCGGGGTCATGGACTCAATTTTTTCGAGGACGAATATTCTAATCTCGTGTTCTGGTTCAATGGGAATCGGGGTCGGTCTTCAATCTCTCATGTTCCGAACCCGATCTGTCGTGTAGTAGATGAGCCCGATTTCGACCGTATACAGATAGTCACCTCCTTTTTCAGAGAGTAAACAACGAGAAACGATATGAGTTGTCGATTTTCACCTCAGTACTCTGTGTCAGAAATGACAAAATGAACGAAACGTCTCGTCAATCACATCTTAATAGCATTAAATGCTTGTCAGTCATTGGTTGGCCTCTTCTGGATTTCAACCGCCGTTTGAAAGCTATAAATACCCCCTTATTCTTTCATTCAATCTTTACATTCAAACCTTCTCTACTCTTGTTACTCAGAAATTTCTCTATTTTCGGGCACCCAAACTCTGATTTCTTGAGATTCTTTTTTGAAGAACCTTGTTTGTTTCCACCCTAAATCACTAAGTGAACTGCTTTAATTTCCTCTTCTTCATTTTTCCTTCATCTTTGCAAGAAATGGCGAAAACTTTAAAAACAGTCCCCCAAAAAGAAACTGCTTCTACATCACGGCCGACCAGCGAGGAACCGCCGGCGAAACCTCTTCTTAGCAAGTTTATACCCGTGGGGTGCTCGGTGACTGTCGATTTTAAGGTTGAAAAACCTTCATCCGTACTGGGCCGGGGTGAGAAGGTCTCGAGGTATATCTGCTCGACCACTGAAGAGATTCTCCCCACTGTTAAAAAAGATTACAACTAGGCCGACAAAGACATGGTGGTTCCCGGGCCCGATGAAGATATCACTGCCCACATCTAGGGATATTTAAGTGTTTATACTTATCCCTTTATGCTAGGCCCGTTGGACCCGGTAATCATCCATTTCTGCAAAAGGTACTAGATGTGCCTTGGTCAGATCCACCCTTTGTTTTTGAGAATCATCATCCTTCTCCAATTCTTTGTGAGCAAGATCAACTATTGCTCGCTCACTATCGACCACCTAATGCGCCTGTACAGTCCACGGTTCTTTTGGGGGGGGGGGGACCGATCAAACTCGCGCGCCAGGCTAGTAGAGCCCCATTCTCCAGCATAGATGAAGATCGGGATCGAGGCTGGCTAGGCAGTTTTGTCCGAGTGAGGACCTTGGACCTGATCCTTGCCGAGCACATGCCATTCCCCGAGAAGTGGAACACAAAACGTAAGTAATTTTTTGTTTTTCCAAAATTTTATTTTTTACTCTCTTCTCCTTCTTTCTAATCAGTGTTTGGTAGCGATGAACCTGTTGCTCGGGTCCCGAACACAGTCCCTCGACTCAAGTAATGGGTTGAGGGCCTCGTGTCCCAAAAGCCATATTCCGAGCGCGCATGGCGCGAGCTTTCGAAGGGCCGGTGGGAGGACCGTTCTCACGGTGCGTTTCCTTTCCTGAGTGAATAACACTTGGTTTTCCTTTGTGCCACTAAGTTCTTACTCGTTTCGTTTCCCTTTGAAGGTCTTTCCAAGGATGTTTCCATGAGGCTTCCATCCAGTGACAAAGATGGCCCCGCCGAGTCCCCTGTACCGAGACAGGGTGATGAGAAGAAAAGGAAGAGGGCTCCGAGTTCTCCGAGCTTGGAAAAGAAGAAAATAAAAAAAGGCTGGTGCATAAATCTAAGGATAGCACCAGCGCTCGAGCGCCCTCTTCAGACTCACTTCAACGGCTGAGGGAGGAGACAAAAGAAGAAGAAGCCTCCGAACTGGTAGCCCGTGTGCGATCAGTGTTCGAGGTACGAAGGGCCTCCGAATCAGAGAGATGTGAGGCCGATCTGCCTCAAGCCAGGGAGGCCAACGAGGAGATTGTGGTCGGAGCCAGTGTTGAGGCCATGGTCGAGGCTGATATGGAGGCCGTGGTCGAGGCCAATGTGGAGGCCGTGGTCGAGGCTTCTCGGGATGAGGGTAGAGCCTCGAAGGATGTACTCGGTGTGATAGACATCACTAAGTCGCCTTCGTTCACTGAGTGAATGATCAACGAGGCTCAGGTAGTGAAACCTCTCCCTGGCGAGGGGGCCCATAGATCGAACGACCCCTTCCGTGGCTTTTTTGATGGTGTGGAATCTACCTCCACGGAGGATGTCACCGGATTGGGTGACTTGGAGGTGCCGAGAAAGAGTCCATCTCCCGGAACAAGCGGGCGTTCCTCAAGCACAAAATTAATCAACTGGTTCCCAACTCTAAGCGTTGATCCCGACTGGAAGCGATCAATCATCATCTCGATTCCGGAGGATGCCCGGATCCTTTCTCCCCCCGTAAGGGTGACCAGTTACCTTTGGTGCTTGGTGACCGAGGAGGACCAAGACAAGATGAACGAGGTGAAAACACCCTGCCTATTTAATGAAGCTCAACATGCGCTAAACCGGGTAACTTCAGATACCTTTTGATGATTTCTAGTTTGTACTTAGATTAATTTATAAATGATCATACTTTTTCTCTTTGTGTTTGTAGACCTCGGTACTTCACCATGAGACTTTTCTATGGTATCGGGAAAAGTTAAACCAATATGAGGCCGAGATTCGAGGTCCTACTAAGAAGAGAGATGCTTACAAACTTCTTAGTGAGCAAAGTGAAGTTGAGTCCAAGAGCCTCCGGGATGAGCTAGAAGTGGCTCGGAAGGAGCATGCCGACCTGTTCGAGCAGGTAAGAAGAGTATTTGAGGTTAATGACGATGACTCAGATGCGGCGCCTAACGGTCCGAACCCGTAGGTTCAACAAAAGCTTGATCAGATTGAGCAGCTCCAGGCAGAGGTGAATGCGGTGAAGGCCGAGGCCAAAGAATGGAAGAAAAATATAGACCTCTTGGCCTCGGAAAAGGAGACGGCCTAGGCTCAATCGGCTTCGGTTGAGGTCCAACTTCGAGCTATAATGGAAAAGGCCTTGGTGCAGGCCAAAAAGATCGGGGAGCTCCATTCTCAGCTAAATTCGGCCGTCTCCGATCGAGAAAATCTGGCCAAGGAACTTGAGATGACCGAGTCAGAGGCCGAGGTGATCAAAGTCGACGCTAATGAGATGGTGGCTATTTATAAGGCCGATGCCGAGGCGGCTCAGGTTCGAGCAAAGGACATCATCGAGCACACGAAGAGGCAATCTCGAAGGAAGGCTCCCGAGGAAATTCATGCTCGGGGTTTTGACTTATCGGCGAAATCGAGAGTGTCAAGGAGCTCGAAGCCAAGGCTAGAAAGTTGGCTTATCCCGAGGATGATGATGACTCTGAGGGTTTAGGCGAATCTAAAGGCGGAGGAGATCCCGAGGGTGATGAGGAGGACCCCGATGAAGACTAGGCCACTTATGCTCTTTGTAAATGTTTTTTGTTTTTTACTTTTCGTTTTGCCCTTTGGTTGAGGCCTTTTGGCCTCTCTAAAGAATTTGTATCGAGGCTGTATTGGTCCTTGTAAAAAATTTTGATATGTATATAAAGTCTTTCTTCTTTTCAGAAATTTCTAAGTTCTTTGCTTTGTCATTTATATTTGCAAAGATTAAATGCCTTAGCGCGAAATAGTTAGATTATGCTAGGAGGTTCGAACAAGCCTTGCCTTCAATATTATTTTGTTTTTAAGGCATTGTGGGGTTTCGGTGTGACCGAAAATGTCACGACCCAAAATCCACTAAGGGTTGTGGTGGCGCCGGACACCTCTGTCATGCCAGCCAACTAGATTATCAATTAATTCCTCTTTTAATACTTTTGAAAATCTAAGGTTTTTCCTTTCATTTTCATAAATGAAAGTACACTACTTGAATTCAAATTTAAATAATAACAATTAGTACAAATCCGTTGAAACTCATCACAGAAACCCGGTGTCACAAGTACATGAGCAACTATCGATAAGGAAAGTAAAATACAACATCTGTCCGAAATACCGTGGACAGGGAATAAATAATAAAATGCTGAAAGGAACTACACTGGCTGCGGGTCGTCTCGAACAATGCAGCTCACCTAGTCCCAGAGTCGTCCGTGTTGCTACGCCCAATAGGCTGCTAGAGGTATATATACCTGTGCAACAAAAATGCACAGAAGTGTAGTATGAGTACGTAATCAAAGTGTACTCAGTGAGTATCCCGCCTAATCCCGAAGGGGTAGAGACGAGATGGCCAACTCCGACACTCACTAGAGGTCAATTAGCAATGTTCTATAAGTGCGAGGAAAATTATGGATTTGTATAGAAGTTCTGATTGTGAAGCCAGAAAAACAGGTAAACACCTTCAACAATAAATCCAGGGCTTCTAAAGTTTGTTCTTTATTATCTTATCAGTTTATATCAAGCCACGTAGGACCAATTCCACATTTACAATTTCAAGTAACAGATAAACACGCACAAATCATGCCGAGGTCGACGGCCCGCTCCAACAGAAATGTAAATTGTCCACTGCCGAGGGTCGAGCAGCACGAACCATAGATGCATCTATTCTCACCGAGGCGTTCGGCCCGTTCCATAAATAAACACATATCCTGCTCGCGAATCATCCATGTGACGCAGGCACACATAAAACACATGCTCAATCAGTCAAATAAGAACTTATCGGGGGAATATTTATTCAAATAAAACCAATTCTCCTTTAACAATTTAAGAAATGAAGTTTAATCCTTTTAGAAATTTACTTACTAATTCGATGTGAGTTAAACAATTCGAGCTACCAATGGGTTCACAATTAATCCACGTGCAACATGCTTTTGGGTCCTAACTACCCGGACAATTGCATAATAGTAGCTACGCACGGACTCTCGTCACCTCGTGCGTACGTAGCCCCCACAAATAGGAGCACATAATCAATTACTTCACCTATGGGGTAAATTCCCCCTCACAAGATTAGAAAGGAGACTCACCTTGCTCCGAAGACTCAAAACCGACATTCTACATTCTTCCAAGGACTCCAATTGATGCACCACGCTCCAAGACTAACCAATGGTTACGCAAATCCATTAATATATGCTCAAATATTCATTACAACTAATTTATATCAATTCCTAACCCCGATTGGAAAGTTGACTAAGACGCCCTCGGGCCCACGTGCCCGGAATCCAAAACTTTTCGAAGATAAAGTTTACCCATAACCTTAGGAACTCGAATATATAATTTTCTCTTAATTCCATACTCAATCGTAATCAAAATCCAAGATTTCTAATTTCCTAGGTTTTCAACCAAAACCCCAAATTTACACTAATCTTCATACTTAAATCCATAGATAATTGATATATTCAACACAAAAGTGATGGGGATAACTTACCTTGACATTGACGATGAAAATCCTTTCATTGAAGCTCTCCAAAATCGCCCCAAGCCATGAGAAATATGAGAGAAATGGCCAATCCCCGACTTTAAATTAACCTTCTGCCTCCAGGGATTTTCGCTTCTGCGGAAATAATCCCGCTTCCGCGGTCCCGCTTTTGCAGAAAATATTCCGCTTCTGCGGTCCCTGGGCTCAAGCCCATTTTCGCTTCTGCGATGAGCCAACCACTTCTGCGGTTCCGCATTAGCGGATCAAGGGCCGCTTCTACGGTCCTGGCTGCCCTCGCCCTCGTCCGCTTCTGTGGCTTCTTCCTCGCTTCTGCGGGCCGTTTCTGCGGTCCCATTTCCGCAGAAGCGGAAGTACCAGATACCAGCTGCCTCAGCACTTCTTCAAACTCCGGATTCGATCCGTTAGCCACCCGGAATCCACCCGAGGCCCCCGGGACCCCAACCAATCATACCAACCAGTCCCAAAACACAATACGGACATGCTCGAGGCCTCAAATCATAACAAACAACGCTAAAACCATGAATTACACCCCGATTCAAGCTTTATGAACTTTGAACTTTCCAACTTCTATTTCCGATCTTTAAACCTATCAAATCACGTCCGATTGACCTCAAATTTTGCACACTAATCATATTTGACATTACGGACCTACTCCAACTTTCGGAATTGGATTCCGACCCCGATATCAAAAAGTCAACCTCCGGTCAAACTTCCCAAAAACCTTCAAATTTCTATCTTTAGCCAAATGGCTTCAAAATGACCTACGGACCTCCGAATTCACTTCCGATCGCGCCCCCAACTCCAGAATCACCATACGAAAATACTCCCAATCTCGGAATTCCAAACGGACATCGATAACTCTGAAATGCACTTCGAACCAAACTTATGAAATTCCTTCTAAAATGCTAACTTCCACAATAGGCGCCAAAACGCTCCCGGGTTATCCAAAACCCGAACCGGGCATACGCCCAAGTCCGAAATCATCATACAAACCTGCTGGAACCTTCAGATCCTGATTCCGAGGTTGTTTACTCAAAATTCCAATCTTAGTTCATTCTCCCAACTTTAAGCTTCCGAAATAAGAATTCTCTTCCCAAATCAACTCTGGACTTCCCGAAATTCAATTCCGACCACGCGTACAAGTCATAATACCTGAAATGAAGCTGTTCATGGCCTCCGACTGCTGAACGGAGCGCTAGTACTCAAAACGACCGGTCGGGTCGTTACATTCTCTCCCACTTAAACATACGTTCGTCCTCGAACGTGCTGAGAACTATACTGAAGTATTCTGAAATTGACGTTTAACTTCTCATGCACCTCCCCGTGCTAGCACAACTTAGCTGAGCACATTGGCTCGATAAATTCTGAAGATATTCCCTTTTATTCAAGCAAATAAGCCTTAGAGCCCGATTCCAACATCCGGAATCCTATGCCAGGCCTGTTTCCAACATACGATCACCATATCAATCACCACACGCTGTACTCAAACACGATTGCATAACTTTGTTGAATTCACACTTTCCCTCATTTTACTCACCGGATCACGATAACCTTTCTGTTNTTACACTAATTTTCATGCTTAACTCCATACATAATTGATGTATTTAACTCAAAAGTGATGGGGATAACTTACCTTTATATACATGACGAAGTTCCACTCTTTGGAGCTCCCCAAATCGCCCCAAGCCATGAACCAAATGAGAGAAATGAATTCATTCACGATTTAAAACGACCTTACTGCCTCTAGGTGTTCCGCTTCTACGGTGCAATTTCCGCTTCTGCGGATGTCGCTTCTGCGACTATTTAACCGCTTTTGCGGTTTTGGGCATGAGGGAACTGGCCGCTTCTGCGGTCTGGGGGACGCTTAAGCGGAACCGCTTCTGCGGTGCGGTTTTCCTTTGACCTGGCCCCTTCCGCTTCTGCGAGCTTTTGACCGCATCTGTGGTCCCGCTTCTGCGGTCCAAGAACTGCAGATGCGGTTATGACAGAAGCAGCAAAACTCAAGCCTTCCTAAATTCCACTTTCGATCCGTTAACCACCCGGAATCCACCCGAGGCCCCCGGGACCCCAACCAATCATACCAACCAGTCCCAAAACACATTACGGACTTGCTCGAGGCCTCAAATCATAACAAACAACGCTAAAACCATGAATTACACTCTGATTCAAGCTTTATGAACTTTGAACTTTCCAACTTCTATTTCCGATGTTTAAACCTATCAAATCACGTCCGGTTGACTTCAAATTTTGCACACAAGTCATATTTGACATTACGGACCTACTCCAACTTTCGGAATTGGATTCCGACCCCGATATCAAAAAGTCAACCTCCAGTCAAACTTCCCAAAAACCTTCAAATTTCTATCTTCAGCCAAATGGCTTCAAAATGACCTACGGACCTCCGAATTCACTTCCGATCGCGCCCCCAACTCCAGAATCCACTACTCCCAGTATCGGAATTCCAAACGGACATCGATAACTCTGAAATGCACTTCAAACCAAACTTATGAAATTCCTTCTAAAATGCTAACTTCCATAATAGGCGCCAAAACGCTCCCGGGTTAACCAAAACCCATACCGGGCATACGCCCAAGTCCGAAATCATCATACGAACCTGCTGGAACCTTCAGATCTTGATTCCGAGGTCGTTTACTCCAAATTCCAATCTTAGTTCATTCTCCCAATTTTAAGCTTCCGAAATAAGAATTCTCTTCCTAAATCAACTCTGGACTTCCCGAAATTCAATTCCGACACAAGTCATAATACCTGAAATGAAGCTGTTCATGGCCTCCGACGATTGAACGGAGCGCTAGTACTCAAAACGACCAGTCGGGTCGTTACATTCTCTCCCACTTAAACATACGTTCGTCCTCAAACGTGCTGAGAACTATACTGAAGTAGTCTGAAATTGATGTTTAACTTCTCATGCACCTCCCCGTGCTACCACAACTTAGCTGAGCACATTGGCTCGATAAATTCTGAAGATATTCCCTTTTATTCAAGCAAATAAGCCTTAGAGCCCGATTCCAACATCCGGAATCCTATGCCAGGCCTGTTTCCAACATACGATCACCATATCAATCACCACACGCTGTACTCAAACACGATTGCATAACTTTGTTGAATTCACACTTTCCCTCATTTTACTAACCGGATCACGATAACCTTTTCTGTTCAACTTAGTCGAAATTCCACGAATCTGGTGCTCCCATTGCACCCCATAGCATACACAGGTCTTACTCCCACTCTTACAACACCGCCACAACGGAAGAGATGTGAGGAAATTCATAATCACTGCCGAGTCAATCAATCATTGAGTCTATACTTCTGGCAAGAAACATTACCATATTTTGAAACAAGTGGAGATCTTGCTCCTTAACATACTCTATATAGTTAGATTGCACTGATCCTGATTCCAATGGGCTCACCTCACCCAGTACTAACTGCTCAGGCCATAAGACACCCCGGACATAATCAAAAAGTCTCATGTGATACCACAATGTGCCAATAGGCTGCCATTTCAAAATGCGATACAAAAAGAAAAATGAACTCTGAAAGGAATTATCTAACTCCCGCACTAATACGGACTTCCCTTAGAAAATAGGAAACAGAACACAATAAACAGATATGGGAAACTATACTGAACATTACGCTGTTGCAGCGCGCAACCCGATCCAAACAACATAACAATGGTGGCGTGCCAACCGATCCAAATAACATACCCATGGCGGCGTGCCAACCGATCCACACGTACAACTCACATAAGGAGATATACATCGAGCTAAATTTGCTCATTACAACAGCATACCAAATATCGGTCATAAGCACGCTAAGTGCATAATACCATCCCTGAAGGAACATATAGCGTCATAAGCTACAAAACTCAAGCACAACTAGGGTGCGATATACAGACTGAATCTCAAGAGCCATCATGTTCATAGTACATTATCTCTGCACGGATCTTCAACACATAAGAAATTTCTCAAGCCGTCTCGCAACTTTCACGGCGCAATGCATCACTACATGGAATATCTGACAACGAAATAACACCCTGACTACCCCATAAGGAGCGCATTACTGAAATGAACACAGTTGGCCTGACATAGAGCCCAAATTCACATTTACACCCATCCACCGACCTCAAGTCGATCCTGATCATACCAAACTAAGCCAATAACCTTTCAAAGGTCCATACTAATTTTTTCCTCTTCTCATAACACACAAGGACCACCATCATAACCGGAGCGAACCTCCACAGTCCATAACCCAATAAATAGAGTGCCCTCCGGGCATAAATTCTCAAATTAATGATATTACCACAATCCTCATACTTGGTCTAGATCTTAAATCAGTCAAGTGACTGCGTGCCACATTTATGAAACTTGTGGGACACTCCCCCACAATCTACCATAACAATTTACTTGGTCTTACCTCCAACCCACCGACCGCACTAACGCTGAAAGCGATCGAGAATCATTAACCATGATACAAGCCCACTTTACCAGGCACCAATCTCAGGGGACGCTGAAGACAATGCCAACTTACCTTAAACGCCGAAGCTCCTTTCCTGCTCATCCGAGCCCGTGACATCCTCACCAGCACCAAGCTGTAACCTTGATCCTCACTTTGAATTCCCGTGCTACTCACTGCACCAATGTGCCAACATACGATAGAACACGATTTTTAACATTAACATTTTAACACTTCATCATATAAGAACTTTTCACTTAACTCACTCCAGGAGAAACATAGCAACGCACGGGCGAATACTCATAATCATAAAATATGCAACCATCCAAGTAGTGGTCTAAGTCACCATAGCCCGTTCCGGAATCTGCTTCCACATAACAGGCCATAACAATAGGAGGCCTCTGAATAACATCATTTGTGGCGGCTGACAAGCCTGATACGTGCCATCACCAATCACTTACATAACTCGATCAGGCTGCAGAAACTGACTGCCTACTCCAATATGGCAAATTCAACAATGGCCAATCAACTACCTTTTTCCAATTTATCCTTGATTGCCTTAAAGGTATCACTGATTTCTTCCAGCACATAACATACTCCCTCTGCACTCATCCCGAGCGACCTCGAATCACGAGACCATGCTGTCTCAAATCCCATGAACTGACTCATATCTCTCAAATGCCATACCGCAAGCCAAAAACATCACAGAGCGTCCTGAGTCTCCATTCGTAAGCTGCTGCATAAGCTTTATTCTCAACTGCGCCTATAGGCTCGAAATCATTAAGTATTACACTTCATCTTTTGAATTTTCACTAGGACCGCTGCTGAGAGCCACCCGCTTTGACTTGTCCCCGAATATAATCAACTCTATAAATCTTATAACATATGAATGCCCTCTCGACGAGGCACCCGATGGAATCACTTCCTTGAAACATGCATTTATACAAGGCATAAATCCTGAATCCTTTCCCAAGTCTGAACATGGGCTAATAAGGCCAGTCATAACATGCATTTCAACAATCCCTTTGCTCAATTCATCTCTTATGTTCTTTTCCCGTAGCTAGAATAACCCATCAACATACCAATAACCAGAAACCTTGCAAGCAATCAACTCTGCAACCCTATCACAAGCGGTGGGACTCTCCCACTTAGCTTGAAGCCATAATTTCACCAATCTGGAACTCACTCATCCTTTTTATCCCTTATAGACATAACTTTGCACAATCAACCGCCAAAATTCTCGAGATCTCTCTGTAAAACCACTTTCATATACTCTAAATCATCCACCACATTCGCACGATCGATTCCTTCGCTACATACCTGATAAGATTCTTCGCAGAAGCCTCGCCAACCACGCGACTGCTAATCTGCTCACTTGGCTAACCCACCTATAGAAGGCTCTCCCCGGCATCTTCCAACACTGCTGCACAGGGTACAATTACTACGACATCAATGACCCTTCCTGAGTCTGAGCTCACACTCCAGTTGCACAGGTCCATTTTACCCCTTGTGGACATCATTGAAATGTGCGACAACATCCTCTCAATTCAAAGCCATGCTTCCTCCTTCTTCCTTCAAGCGGCTCCTTTCCGTTATATTAGACCTCCGGCCGCACATGAACCCCTACTTCAAATTGAATCCGTATACCCCAATCACCAATCACTAATATCATCAATTTACTCCAAACTCTCCTTAAGGTACGTGGTCCTTCCACTGCAAGCCCATATGCATCTCCGTCGCTCTCCCACTTTGGCGGAACTCGTCCCCTTAATTGACTACTCAACCTTTACTTCATATACCTGGCCTTTTAGCAAATTAAACTCCACCTGACACTTCCCACATGCCTTTCTTATCTTTTGCTACTCAGTTGCTGCTTGAATAAAATTTATCTTCATGGAACTTGAATTCTCAAATTGCTACTAACTCCGAACCTAACCGAAGGTCATCTTTCTCGAACTGTTAACAATTCAAATACTGATTCAATCCTGAACCACCGCATCCCGCGCTATCTGATAGTTGTATCTCCGATACCATTTCATAACATCTTGCCTCAAAGGCGAATTGTAGCAGATCATAACACCGACAAACATAATACGCCCAATTAGGACAACAGCTCTCCGATAAAGAAGAGAAAATTTCACCACGCTTGCCATTGCTAAGTCTCATCACTTCCACCAGTCTACATCCTGACCCTCCTTAGCTCGATTACCTTTCCCCCTCCGGGAATAACACACTGAATCTCTTGATTGTGCGCTGAGTAAACCTCCTTTGAAATCATTCACTGCCCTGGCACGTGGGCAACACCCTACCATCATATTATTACTGCAGAATAGACATTCATATGCATTGCGGCAACTTGTGCCTAGCCTCAAAGCCCTCGAAAATACCGCTACTGGGCGGAAACAACAAAATATTCTTCCATAAGGCGACGACAATAATCTGATTAACTATACCGGGAGAAACATCCCGCATCACATCTGTAGTACCATTATGGTTCTTCAATTTTCAATTTATAACAAGCGGTTCGCGTCGCATAGGATTGAGTAAGAAAGAAACAAAGGCATAATCCTCTCATGAAATCGAATCGCACGATAAGGAATCAAGAAGGGAAGTACTCCTAACAGTCCTGCAGCCTCCCGAGGATAAGTACAGACATCTCCGTACTGATCCGCGAGACTCTACTAGACTTGCTCATGACTCGTGAGACCCTAGGAACCTAGTGCTCTGATACCATGTTGTCACGACCCAAAATCCACTAAGGGTCGTGGTGGCGCCGGACACCTCTGTCATGCCAGCCAAGTAGATTATCAATTAATTCCTCTTTTAATACTTTTGAAAATCTAAGGTTTTTCCTTTCATTTTCATAAATGAAAGTTCACTACTTGAATTCAAATTTAAATAACAACAATTAGTACAAATCCGTTGAAACTCATCCCATAAACCCGGTGTCACAGGCACATGAGCAACTATCGATAAGGAAAGTAAAATACAACATCTGTCCGAAATACCATGGACAGGGATTAAATAATAAAATGCTGAAAGGAACTACACTGGCTGCGGGTCATCTCGAACAATGCAGCTCACCTAGTCCCAGAGTCGTCCGTGTTGCTACGCCCAATAGGCTGCTAGAGGTATATATACCTGTGCAACAAAAATGTACAGAAGTGTAGTATGAGTACGTAATCAACATGTACTTAGTGAGTATCCCGCCTAATCCCAAAGGGGTAGAGACGAGATGGCCAACTCCGACACTCACTAGAGGTCAATTAGCAATGTTCTATAAGTGCGAGGAAAATCATGGATTTGTATTGAAGTTCTGATTGTGAAGCCAGAAAAACAGGTAAACGCCTTCAACAATAAATCCAGGGCTTCTAAAGTTTGTTCTTTATTATCTTATCAGTTTATATCAAGCCACGTAGGGCCAATTCCACATTTAGTAGTTCAAGTAACAGATAAACACGCGCAAATCATGCCGAGGTCGACGGCCCGCTCCAACAGAAATGTAAATTGTGCACTGCCGAGGGTCTAGCGGCACGAACCATAGATGCATCTATTCTTACCGAGGCGTTCGGCCCGTTCCACAAATAAACACATATCCTGCTCGCGAATCATCCATGCGACGCAGGCACACATAAAATACATGCTACGTCAGTCAAATAAGAACTTATCGGGGGAATATTTATTCAAATAAAACCAATTCTCCTTTAACGATTTAAGAAAATGAAGTTTAATCCTTTTAGAAATTTACTTACTAATTTGATGTGAGTTAAACAATTCGAGCCACCAATGGGTTCACAATTAATCCACGTGCAACATGTTTTTGGGTCCTAACTACCCGGACAATAGCATAATAGTAGCTACGCACGGGCTCTCGTCACCTCGTGCGTACGTAGCTCCCACAAATAGGAGCACATAATCAATTACTTCACCTATGGGGTAAATTCCCCCTCACAAGATTAGAAAGGAGACTCACCCCGCTCCGAAGACTCAAAACCAGCATTCTACATTCTTCCAAGGACTCCAATTGATGCACCACGCTCCAAGACTAGCCAATGGTTACGCAAATCCATTAATATATGCTCAAATATTCATTACAACTAATTTATATCAATTCCTAACCCCGATTGGAAAGTTGACTAAGACGCCCTCGGGCCCACGTGCCCGGAATCCAAAACTTTTCGAAGATAAAGTTTACCCATAACCTTAGGAACTCGAATATATAATTTTCTCTTAATTCCATACTCAAAATCGTAATCAAAATCCAAGATTTCTAATTTCCTAGGTTTTCAACCAAAACCCCAAATTTACACTAATCTTCATACTTAAATCCATAGATAATTGATATATTCAACACAAAAGTGATGGGGATAACTTACCTTGACATTGACGATGAAAATCCTTTCATTGAAGCTCTCCAAAATCGCCCCAAGCCATGAGAAATATGAGAGAAATGGCCAATCCCCGACTTTAAATTAACCTTCTGCCTCCAGGGATTTTCGCTTCTGCGGAAATAATCCCGCTTCCGCGGTCCCGCTTTTGCAGAAAATATTCCGCTTCTGCGGTCCCTGGGCTCAAGCCCATTTTCGCTTCTGCGATGAGCCAACCACTTCTGCGGTTCCGCATTAGCGGATCAAGGGCCGCTTCTACGGTCCTGGCTGCCCTCGCCCTCGTCCGCTTCTGTGGCTTCTTCCTCGCTTCTGCGGGCCGTTTCTGCGGTCCCATTTCCGCAGAAGCGGAAGTACCAGATACCAGCTGCCTCAGCACTTCTTCAAACTCCGGATTCGATCTGTTAGCCACCCGGAATCCACCCGAGGCCCCCGGGACCCCAACCAATCATACCAACCAGTCCCAAAACACAATACGGACATGCTCGAGGCCTCAAATCATAACAAACAACGCTAAAACCATGAATTACACCCCGATTCAAGCTTTATGAACTTTGAACTTTCCAACTTCTATTTCCGATGTTTAAACCTATCAAATCACGTCCGATTGACCTCAAATTTTGCACACTAATCATATTTGACATTACGGACCTACTCTAACTTTCGGAATTGGATTCCGACCCCGATATCAAAAAGTCAACCTCCGGTCAAACTTCCCAAAAACCTTCAAATTTCTATCTTTTGCCAAATGGCTTCAAAATGACCTACGGACCTTCGAATTCACTTCCGATCGCGCCCCCAACTCCAGAATCACCATACGAAAATACTCCCAATCTCGGAATTCCAAACGGACATCGATAACTCTGAAATGCACTTAGAACCAAACTTATGAAATTCCTTCTAAAATGCTAACTTCCACAATAGACGCCAAAACGCTCCCGGGTTATCCAAAACCCGAACCGGGCATACGCCCAAGTCCGAAATCATCATACGAACCTGCTGGAACCTTCAGATCCTGATTCCGAGGTTGTTTACTCAAAATTCCAATCTTAGTTCATTCTCCCAACTTTAAGCTTCCGAAATAAGAATTCTCTTCCCAAATCAACTCTGGACTTCCCGAAATTCAATTCCGACCACGCGTACAAGTCATAATACCTGAAATGTAGCTGTTCATGGCCTCCGACTGCTGAACGGAGCGCTAGTACTCAAAACAACCGGTCGGGTCGTTACAGGAAATTTTTCCCAAAAGTATTTATACTTTCTTAGATTATAGTTTTCAGAGGGTAGCTTTTAGAACAGGTTAAAAAAATTTAAGGCCTTGTTGTTTTTGTTACGGGTCTCGCACGTCTCCGAGCCATTTTAATTTGGCTGTAGCCTTTTTAGTTTGAGTTTTGCCCAATGGGCTGGTCACCCCGAGTTATCCGGGCTTACCTAGGATAACAATCCTTGAGCGGGGATGGTCGTAGTCTTTAAAATTCGGGCTCTTGCCTAATAGGTCTTGTGCCCCTGAGTTTCGACAGCCCGACCCGTTCGACTTTGTTTTCGGAAGGCAGTCCCCGAGTGAGAGTGATTGTTCGAACTCGGATTAAGATGGCCCTTGGGCTCGATACCTTTAGGGAGTCTAATGTAGGAAATTCCTTGAGAAAATGTAAGAAAAAAATTTAAGGACAAGATTTTTATCCGCAAGGAAAAGACTTCTTTTTATTCTTTTGTATAGTAGTTATCCATGTTTACATGTTTTGTGCCAGGGCTCGAGCAATCTATGCAGGCACGATTCATTTGAATGTTTGAACCTTACAATAAATCCTATTGATCGAGACCCTTTAATCACAAAGTTTCTTTCCTTGCTAAAGTTAATATCCGAGGGTAATGCCCCCCAATATTTGAGGTTGATCATAGAGAGAGATCTCTGATACTGTTGATGCGATCTCTGACACTGATTCATGACCGGCCTTCTATTCAAAGTTAGCATGATTCACTGTATCCTCGTTAAGAACCTTGTCGGAAAACCCATTTGGGACAAAATTGGTTCAAGGAAAAAAGAGTGCAACGCGTGCTTTCAGACCTAAAGTCTTGTACCGTTCCTTGTTGGTTACCTGCAAGCGTTAGTTCAAAACATAAATAAAAGAAAGAAAACGGGGCCGTACCTTAGCGGTAATATCGTTTAAGTGAGTTATATTCCAGTTGTTCGGTAGTTGCTCACTGTTCATTGTTCCGAGTTTGTAGGATCCCTTTCCGGTGATCTCGATAATTTGGTATGTTCCTTCCCAGCTCGATCCCAACTTCCCTTCGTTCGGGTTTCGGTTGCTTAGTGTGACCTTCCTTAGTACTAAGTCTCCGATATTGAAGTGCCGGAGGTTGGCCCTTCGATTGTTGTATCTCTCGATCTGCTACTTTTGCGCAACCAATCGGACAAGGGCGACTTCGCGCCTTTCATCCAATAGCTCTAGGCTCGTACTCATGGCCTCGGCATTCGATTCCTTAGTAGCATATCAGAATCTGATGCTTGGTTCTCCGACTTAGACCGGTATTAGAGCTTCGGTGCCGTAAATCAATGAGAACGGGGTGGCTCCGATACTGGACTTCGAGGTCGTACATAGGACTTCGTGTAAGATTTCCTTCCATTTTCCTTTTGCGTCGGTTAACCTCTCTTTGAGGTTTTGGAGTATGGTTTTGTTGGTCGATTCTGCTTGTCCATTCCCACTAGGGTGATAAGGTGTTGACAGGATCCTTTTGATCTTATGGTCTTCAAGAAATTTGGTCACTTTGCTGCCGATAAATTGTTTCCCATTGTCGCACACGATTTCAGACGGCATTCCAAATTGACATATGATGTGGTCCCAAATGAAATCGATGACTTCCTTCTCCCTAACCTTCTCGTATGTCTGGGCTTCCACCCACTTAGAAAAGTAGTCAGTCATAAACAATATATATTGAGCCTTACCGGGTGCCCAAGGAAGAGGGCCAACGATGTCCATTCCCCACTTCATAAATGGCCATGGTAACAAGACCGAATGTAGTAGATCCCCGGGTTGGTGAATCATCGGAGCATGTCTTTGGAATTCATTACATTTTCGTACGAACTCCTTCGCGTCCTTTTTCATGTCAATACAGTAATAGCCGGCTTTGATTATCTTTCAAACTAATGATTTGGCGCTTGAATGATTTCCGCAGGTGCCCTCCTGAACTCCCCTCAGAACGTACTCGGTATCTCCTGGTCCTAGACATATTGCTAGTGGGCCATCGAACGTTCTTCTGAACAAGGTTTCATCTTCGGAAAAGCTAAACCGGGCTTTCTTTGTACGCAGGGTCCTCGATTCTTTTTGATTCGAGGGCAGTTTCCGTCTTCAGATATTCTACATACTTTTTTCTCCAATCCCAAGTCAAGCTTGTAGAGTTTATTTTGACGTGACCTTCTTCCACTACCGATCTCATGAATTGTACGACTACCCCCGAGTTGAGCTCGTCGTCCTAGACCGACGACCCTAAGTTTGCGAGGGCATCGACCTCGCTATTTTGATCCCGAGGTATGTGTTGCAAAGTCCATTCCTTGGACCGATGTAATGTTACCTGCAACTTATCTAGGTACCTTTGCATTTGTTCTTCTCTGACCTCGAATGTCCCATAACTTGGTTCACCACAAGGAGGGAGTCACACTTAGCTTCCATCACCTCCGCCCCAAGCATTTGGCTAGTTCGAGACCTGCAATTATGTCCTCATATTTGGCCTCGTCGTTAGTCAATTTCACAATTTTAATAGATTGTCTAACTACATTGCCTGTGGGTGTCTTTAATACGATGCCAAGTTCGGACCCTTTTGCGCGAGGCGTCATCCGTAAAGAGGGTCCAGATTCTCGAAGACGTCCCCGAGTTTACTAACAACTCTCTTTCGACCTCGGGCATTAGTGCCGACGTAAAGTCGGCCACGAAATTTGCCAAAATTTGAGATTTAATGGTTGTCCGGGGTCGATACTCAATATCGTACCCGCTGATTTCCATGGCCCATTTGGCCAATAATCAAGAGAGTTTGGGTTTATTCATCATATTTCTCAATGGGTAAGTAGTCACAGCACATATATGATTTCACTAAATGGTTTTAGTTTCCTATAGGTGCTTAACAAAGCGAACACAAATTTCTCTAGGTGAGCGTACCTAGTTTTGGCCTCACCCAGGGTCCTGCTAACATAGTAAATTGGAAATTGTGTACCTTGCTCTTCCCGAACTAGGACTCCACTTACCGCTATCTCCGATACTTCTAAGTACATGTATAGTTGTTCGTCTGCCTTCGGCGTGTGAAGCATTGGTGGGCTCGATAGATATCGCTTGAGTTCTTCCAAGGCCGTTGGTATTCCAGGGTCCATGAGAAATTGTTTTTCTTCTTCAGTAGGGAGAAAAATCGGTGGCTCTTATCGGAGGACCTTGTGATGAATCGCCCCATGGCGGAGATGCGCCCGGTTAGCCTTTGCACGACCTTCACGTTGTCCACCACTGTGATATCCTTGATAGCTTTGATCTTGTCGGGGTTGATCTCGATTCCCCGGTTGGATACCATGAACCCGAGAAATTTACCTGATCTGACTCTGAACGCACATTTTTCCGGATTCAGCTTCATATTATACTTCTTCAATATGCTGAAGGTTTCCTGCACATTCCTTAAATGGTCCTCTGCTCGTTGGGTCTTAACCAACATATCCTCAATGTAAACTTCCATGGAATTTCCCTATTTGTTATTCGAACATCAGGTTTATGAGGCGTTGATAAGTGGCACCGGCATTTTTTACTCCGAGTGGAATCATATTATAGCAGTACGTGCCATACTTAGTGATGAAGGAGTTTTTTTCCTGATCATCCGGGTTCATCTGTATTTGGTTGTACTCGGAATAAGCGTCGAGAAAACTGAGGATCTCGTGGCCGGCCGTGGCATCGATCATGCGATCGATGTTGGGCAAAGGGAAAGAGTCCTTGGGACATGCCTTATTCAAATCCTTATAGTCTACACACATTCTTAAATTGTTCCCTTTTTTAGGGATTACCACTATGTTTGCTAACCATTTCGGGTATTTCACCTCTCGAATGGACCCTATTTTAAGGAGTTTAGATACCTCGTCCTTGATGAAATCATGTTTGATCTCGGACTAGGGTCTCTTCTTCTGCTTGACCTGGTGAAGTTTCGGGTCCAGGCTTAGTTTGTGAGTCCACAGTATAAGGAACAGAGCAAGAGACTCCAAGAAAGCAAACTAAATCATAGATGCAAAAGTTTCCCTACAAAGGGGCTGGCTTCAACAACCCATAAGGGACAGCTTGCTAAGTTACACTAACAGTTAATTTTCTTATAGTCGTAAAAGTTTTCCTACAAAGGGGCTGGCTTCAACAACCCATAAGGGACGGCTAAGTGGGACCAAGCAAAACAATCTATGTTAGCTATAAGAAATTGAATGAGTTTTTTCCTGAGCTCGAGGGTTAACCCCGTGCCCAGGTATACCTTCCGATCGGGTAGATGGTCGATCAATGTGACTTCTTCCAACTCCTCGACCGTTGATTTAGTGGCGTCGCTATCGTCAGGGTCTATAAAAGATTTGGGAACCCCGTAATAATCACCTTCATCAATCCCCTATTTATCCGATTGGGTCGTGGCCGGTGTCGATATATTTAGCTTCTTGCTTTTGTATCCAAACTCGATTCCTTCGGTGTCACAAAAGCTGATACCGGAATCACTTCTTCGACTATAAACATTTCCTTCGTGGACGGTTGCTCCCCATAGATCATTTTAATCTCTCCCGGTGTTGGGAATTTTAACACTTGGTGAAGAGTCGAGGGCACTGCTTTCATGTTGTGGATCCATGGCCTCTCGAACAGGGCGTTGTACCTCATGTCCCCTTCGATCACATAAAACTTGGTTTCCAGGATGGTCCCGGCGGCATTCACTGGTAATGTTATTTCTCCCTTAGTTGTTTCACATGCCTTGTTGAATCCATTTAGAACTCGGATTGTAGGCACGATTTGATCTTGTAGGCCGAGCTATTTTACGACCCTCGATCGGATGATTTTGGCCAAGCTACCTGTATCAATTAACACATGCTTAACTTGAGATTTATTTATGAATAGATATTACCATTGCATCATTGTGGGGCTGCATGATCACTTCTGCGTCCTCGTCGTTGAAAGACAAAGTTCCTTCTGGTATGTAATCTCGAGTACGCTTTTCCCTTGTGATGGATACTTTTGTGCGCTTTAACATTGGCCCTTGAGGAACATCGACCCCTTTTAGATCATGTTAATGACGTGTTGAGGTTCTTCTTGTTCGGTCTGTTTATTAGAATCACTATTTCTGGAATGATTCTTGGTTCGATTGCTCAAGAATTCTCGAAGATGCCCGTTGTTGAATAAACGGGCTACCTCCTCCCTCAACTGTCGGCAATCCTCTATTCTGTGGCCGTGGTGCCATGATTTTTGCTCATCTGGTTTGGATCCTTTTGGGCTGGGTCGGATTGTAGAGGTTGAGGCTATTTGGTGTCTTTGATGCGTCTGATAGCTGATACAATGGCGGCAACATCGATGTTAAAGTTATATTCCGATAACCTTTGTGCTTCCTTAGACCCAATAGGCCTGTCGAAACCGTTCTTGATCATGAGTCCCCGGTTACTTTGACCCCGATCACTTTGACCCCGGTCACTTCTTCTTTCACTTTGCATAGAATTCTGCTCGGGTCCACTACTTCTTCGATCTCCATTGTAAGGTTGATACCGATCCCTGTTTGACCTTGGTTCACGGTCGATATCTCTCTTGACTCTGTCGATGGGTCTAACAGGATAAACGGACTCGGTAAAAGCCCCCAGTTGATCATCTTCGACTCTGATTTTTGATTGATATCGGTTGTTCACATTAGCCCAAGTAACAACCGGATACTCTATCAGATTTTGCCTCAATTGCTGTGAAGCCATAGAACTTCGAACATTGAGTCCTTGGGTGAAAGCTTGAACCCCCCAATCATCAGTAACCGGTGGCAGGTCCATCCGTTCCATTTGAAATAGGGACACGAACTCTCTGAGCATCTCATTATCATTTTGTCTTACTTTGAAGAGGTCTGACTTCCTGGTCTCGACCTTGATAGCCCCAGTGTGTGCGTTCACGAAAGTTTCTACAAACATAGCAAATGAGTCAATAGAATTAGGAGGTAAGTTGTGATACTATATCATAGCTCCCTTTACAGGGTCTCTCCGAATTTCTTCAGCAAGACAGACTCGATCTATCGTCCTCCAAGTTGTTTCCTTTGATGGTGCATGTGTATGAAGTGACATGCTCATTTGGGTTAGTCGTCCCGTTGTACATGGGAATCTCGGGCATGCGGAATTTTTTAGGGATCGGCTTTGGAGCAGCACTCAGAGGGAAATGTTTTGTACGAACTTCTTGGAATCCAAGCCTTTCAGTATCGATGGTGCTCCCGGGATCTGGTCGACCCTGGAGTTGTAGGTTTCCACCTTTTTGTCATTTGCTTCGATTTTCTTCCCCCCTGATTCTATCTGTTTCGTCAGCTCCTCGAGCATTTTTATGATCTCGGAATTGGTACCCGACTCATTTTCATTCGACCTCTCTGTGACTGGTTCTTCCTCGCGGGTGATTTCCCGGGATGGTGCGCGGCTTTGGTTTTGTAACTGAGCTATTGCCGCATGTTAAGCCTGTAACTTTTCGAAGATCATCCGTAGATTGATCCTGTCTCCTCCATTGTATAGGGTATTTTGCGCTGTCGATCGGGCTCCACCACGTATGCTATTCTCGGGGTCAGTAGGTAGATTTGTGTCGATAGCTACATGCGAGTTAGCATCCAACGGGTCTGCAACTGGAATTCCAACGAGATCAACAAGTGGTACATTGTTACTGGATGTTATGTTGTTATTTTCACCGTGGTGACCAGACTCATTGTCAACAGGTAGAGGTGTTAATTGTGAGTTTGGCATTTTGAGCTTGAACCTAAAATCAGAAACACTTCAAAGAACAAGTGTAAAATAGTGTGCGTTATGGAAATTTGTATCAAATAACCACTATTATCCTTAGCCCCACGGTGGGCGCCAAAACGTTTGCCTTCAAAATCGGATAACAATTGAATTTGTAAGTGGTTTTAAGGATACGTTGATTAATTTGACACAATGTGATAAATTGAACTATAATTAAAGCGGACAATGATAAAATAAATTCAAAACGTAAGACTTGAACAATTATAGCCTTGAAAAGTAAGTCTCACTTGAACTGGATGCAATTCAAACGATATCAGATACAGAAGAACAGTAGCTTACATAAAGAAAAATAATATTATACTGCTTTGGGATGCGTGTTACAATGTGTTTTATAAGTAATTAGACCCCCTTTATATAGTAGGGGAATCCTACTTTAGGTACAATTCTATAAAAGGTAAAAATCTCCTGATTTGCTGATTTGCCGGTTCCTTATTGATACATATTAGATTCCCGTAGTAATATCCGACTGGTCACAGATATTTTGGCCTTTTGTTATTTCGGTCTCCTATTGGTTGTACAGACAATGTCTCACCAAGCTCGTTTAGGGTTAGGGTTGGTTCCGGGGTCATGGACTCAATTTTCTCGACACTACCAGAAAAAAGGCCTATTGCAACGGTTCCAAATTTTTTGCAATAGGCCGAAGAACCGCTGCCATAGATCTATAGGAACGGTTTAGGACCCTTTACAATAGACCGCGTGACAATAGGTCTACGGCAATGGTTTCCCACAATGGTTCACTAATCGTTGCAACAGCCATATCTATTGCAACAGATTGCAAACCGTTGTCCTAGCCTTACCTACTGCAACGGTCTTGCTGTCAAATGTGGCGGTTGAAAACTGTTGCAACTATATTTATTGCAACGGTTGTATAGGGATATTGCAGCGATGTTATAGCAACAGCTAAATGGGCTACTGAAACCCCTCTTTGGAGCTATTTCAACGGTTGTTAGGAACTACTATAACTAATTTTGCGCTATTACAACGCTTCAATGGTCTGCTGCAATACCTATTTATGTATATATATTGAAATTTATGTAAATCACAAAAGAAACTATGAAACAACTTCATAATCCAAAGAATGAACTAGTATTATTCATATGTTAAAGCAAAATTTACAATATTGTTTGATGAATTTGAGAGTTGGTATACATAAATTTTCAAAACTTCTAATATAAAGGATTCCTAGAACATCTAAAGGCCTTGCGATGATCAACCAATATCTAAAGTACTTCACTGCTTTTATCTACTCCTTGTTCATTTCTTCACCTACAAAACCATTAAAAAATGCTAAGCTATATAAGATTTGGTTATATAACAATTAATCAAAAAAGAACTCACATGGAAAGGAAAGCAATATACAGAAGCTTAACATAGAGTTTGATTTGATCAATTTAATAATAAGCCTAAAGGTATGCATATAGCTAGGGACTACCATCCAAATAATATCAAATGAGTTCGATTTTATCAATACTAACTATAGAGGGCAAGTGTCATAAGAAAAAAGGCCGTAACTTCATAATTAAAAAAATCTAGGCAAATGAGAAACACCAAACTTCATAGGGCAGCAATTTCATATCTTACTCCCAGTTGAACACAAAAAGCAACAGGAGGCAGAAACACTTCTTCATACTAATATGTATCAACAAAAATAATTTAGATGTTGTAACAAGCATCTTAAGCAACTCCAAGTAATACAAATATAAGCTATTAAAAGTAGATGGAAGAAATTTATTGCCAACACCTTCAGGTCATCTCATCAAACGATACACCTTGTTTAACTCAGAAACTTTTCTCTACTTTAAAATTGCAAGCAGTTTATGATTCAATATTGATGAAGCAATCACAAACAAGTCTAATAATTTGATCACCATCAAGCAAACAACACTAGAGTCTCTGATTCTATTTTCTAATGGTTAATTCCTAAAAAATAATATTTTATCTTGTTGGTATAATAAATAACAGTAAGCAAATAAAAACTAGTGTTCTACTTAAGCGTGACAAGTACATGAATTTCTTAGACTTCAACTGATCCATACGTTCAAATTCACTTATTTTATATTAGAAAATTTCATCAAATGGTGATACAATAACATAGCCATGTGCTGTCTAGCAAGCAATCATGGTTTAGCGTTTGACAAAAGTCAGTACCTATAAAGATTTTTGGTGTCAAACAACCTATGTTGTTTCTTTCTGTTATAATTATAAGTGGCAACAATATTCAATTGAAACTTTAGCATGGAGAAGAAATCTGAAACTATGAATGCAAAGAAACTTTGGATTTTTACCTGATATGTTTGCAATAGAAGCTAAAATCTACACAAACAGATTGAAGGATAGGACAAACAGCTAAAATCTACACAAAGAGCTAAAATCTACACAAACTGTAACTCAAGGTTTTGGGGAGAGGGATTCAACAGAACAACTTTAAAAAGCTCTGCAATAATAGATACTAAAATTACATATCTCAACAATAATAAGAAAAGTACTATGTTATGCATAAGATATATAGCTTTCATCTCCACAATTTTTATTTTCCAACTAGATGCACAAAGATGTCTCATTTCATTTCTTAAAAAGATGCCCCATTACTGAAAGTGACTAGCATATGTTCCTGATATAATAAAAGCATTGAGGGAGTTTTAACATTCTCAATTAAAAAGGAAAACATAGCTGGTTGGACTCTAAAGATAACTGAAGAAAGCATCAGAAGCATTTGCATGTTTTCATTCATAAACTAGTATTTTTCTTTGTAGACCAATAATTTCTTGAGTTTATGTTTTATAATTACTATCAGGGGTCTGAAAAAATACAACTACTTAATTAACTTTTTCATACTATTAATTGTTCTCCCTTTTTGCCCCTCATTGGTTCTGTTATGTGTTGAGGATTTTAGTGATCACATTTCATGAGTATTAAAAGAGTCATTTTTTCATGAAATCTTTTCTTCTTTCCAATGTTTAGGTTCCTAATTTTCAACATTTCTTGATCAGTTATTTCTGAATTCTATAGCACAAAATGGTTTCAACAGATTCACCCCCACCTACACACACTCAAGCATCTTACACCAATTCATAAACAAAGACTCCATCACTAGTCAAATTGGAAAAGGCTATGTATGTATATAAATACACCTTGATATAATATCTACAGACCACCTTATAAAATTCTACTATTTAATATACAAAAATATGATCAGCTACAAAATGAATCATCAGTATGATCATTGCAACAAAATCCAATAAAAATAAGAAAGAAACACAAAAAATGAACTCTTTTCTTTTACATATATGATATACTGTACTTAATACAGTACAAAATCCCTTCTTTCTAGTGCATAAAAAACTTGTGCTGCTAATAGCCAGAGAAACTCAAAGTTTTGGATATTGATTCTCTGCACTCGATCGGGCAGCTATTGGCTTAAAATGTTCTCCCTTTTACGCGCTTATATATCAAATGGGATAACAACTAGAATAAGTATAGCAGCAGAAGTAGAGCAAGAATTGACAGCATTTGACAATATTTTAACATTTATCAATCTGGTCTAAGTGCTAATTCTATGATTCCATATAACATAGTACAGTTTCAAAAGCAAGATACTTAATTAAATTAGAAGAATCACATTAACTTTAACCAATTAGAAACATAATTAATCAGCAAACCTGTTTGACACAAAAGATGTTAACTCTTTTTAAGCAAATAATTTAAAAAGATGAAGGGGTAAATCCTAGTTAAGGATAATTAACTTTAGATCCGAGATGAATGATATGAATAGAAAAAAAATAGCCGAGCATAAATGTTGGTGGCGATTATGGCCAGATTTAATAGCATAAAGATAGATGCATTAAGTAACATTAAGTGGCAATAAAATATAAATAAAGAAAAAGATTCACCCGATCTTGAGTGAGTCAGATCTTCTTTCATTTGATAAAGATGAATGATGGACAAAATACAAGAACCATTGGACCCTTTTTGGATCAGATGAAGGTCTGGGATCATAGATCCTCTTTATCTCTTTTAAGAGATGTGTTTATACATTTTCTAGAGAGAGGGAGAGCGAGAGGGAGAGGGAGCGAGAGCCCGAGCCCCCCTTTTTTGGGAAGTCCTCCCTTCCTATTTATAAGGGGTATTCCTAGAAAAATATTAAAAGAAAATGTACAATTAGAGGTAATATTCAGTAGAATATTCCTTTTTAGGATTCCAAAGCAGACTAGTTGTTTCATCACTGTCCGACCTCGTCTTTATTGATGACGGTCCGACCTTGGCCTGTCCGACCTCGGCTTTATTGATGACGGTCTGACCTCGGCCTGTCTGACCTTGGCCTGTCTGACCTTGGCCTTATGTCTTCGCGTGCCGAATTTCTCTGGTCTAATTTTGACCCATACAGTTAGTCCTTCCGCTTATCGAGGTCGTCTCTTGGTCGAGCTCGGTGAGCGGACTTCACTAATCGTAGTTCGAGCCGGATGGGGAGGTCGACTAGTATGGGTTGCAGCTGAGGATGTCGATGCCGAGGGAGAATATCTTGGAGATGGTGGTGAAGAGAGTGGCGATGGTGACGCTGAGTGAAAAGATAGCTGTCTTTTTTGACCATTGATCAGGGTCATATGTAATCTGCGACTATTTGCGTAGTGACTTTGTATAAAGAAGAATTTTTCGTTGTTATTCGCCTTGTACTTTTCCGTGTTTTCGCTTTTTGCGACTTTGGTGCGAGGTAGATTCCCGCATGGCGAGTCCCGGTCTTTCTTTCCCTTTATATTTTCTGACGGCACTTGGCCTTAGGGACATTTCAAATTCTCTTCGGAGAAGGCCCATGGCCTGTGAGGGTATTATTTCGATTTTGTCGAAATATTGACCCGTCATCGTTCGATCGAGGTCGAACACTTCTTCTTGGCGGAGGCCCTTGGCCTTGAAGGGTGTTATTTCGAACTTGTCAAAATATTAACCCGTCGTCGTTCGATCGAGGTCGAACTCTTCTTTTTGGCGAAGGCCCTTGGGCTTAAAGGGCGTTATTTCAAATTATCGAAATTTCAAATTATCGAAATGTTAACTCGTCGTTTGATCGAGTTCGAACTCTTCTTTTTGGCGAAGGCCATTGGCCTTAAAGGGCGTTATTTCGAATTATCGAAAGGTTAACCCGTCGTTCGATCGAGGTCGAACTCTTCTTTTTGGCGAAGGCCCTTGGCCTTAAAGGGCGTTATTTCAAATTATTGAAATGTTAACCCGTCGTTCGATCGAGGTCGAATTCCACTTCTTTGGCGAAGGCCCTTGTCCTTAACGGGTGTTATTTCGAACTTGTCAAAATGCTAACCCGTTGTTGTTCAATCGAGGTCGAACTCTTTCCTTTGGCGACGGCCTTAGCCATAAGGGTGAAGGTTGATTCGGACGAGGCCGAGTTGTTGATTCGGACGAGGCCGAATGTTGATTTGGACGAGGCCGGATGTTGATTCGGACGAGGCCGGATGTTGATTCGGACGAGGCCGAATTATTCTTTTTAGCGATGGCCCTTGGCCGTAAGGTCGAAGGTTGATTCGGACGAGGCCAAATTGTTTATTCGGACGAGGTCGAGTTGTTGATTCGGACGAGGCCGAATGTTGATTCGGACGAGGCCGAATGTTGATTCGGACGAGGCCGAATTCTTCTTTTTGGCGAAGGCCCTTGGCCGTAAGGTTGAAGGTTGATTCGGACGAGGCCGAATTGTTGATTCAGATGAGGCCGAATGTTGATTCAGACAAGGCCGAATGTTGATTCGGACGAGGCCGAATTCTTCTTTTTGGAGATGGCCCATGGCCGTAGGGGGTTCCCTGGGGAGTCCCAATTTGCTTAATTTTGCTTGCATTGGAGAATATGATGCGTTTCCTGGGGGGGGGGGGTCCCAGTTTGCTTAATTTTGCTTGCATTGGTGAATATGATGCGTTTCCTGGGGGAGTCCCAGTTTGCTTAATTTTGCTTGCATAGGAGAATATGATACATTTCCTAGGTGACTGCCCCTACTTTTATTCCACTTGGAGAAATAGTCAGTTAAAATAAAATAAAAGCATTCGTTACCTCTGTTTGATAACGTTCTCTTCTCCGGTTATTCTTTCAGTGGCCGCTACCAATTTGGCAAGGCCGTCTGTTTCGGTGTTTTGTGCTCGGGGTATCTGGTCGAGTTGACACTCGTCAAACTCGGGTAGTAGCTTGTGAATTCCTGCCTGATATTTTCGTAGCCTTTGTTCGTTTATTTGGAAAGTCCTTGTGACTTGGTTGACGACGAGTGGTGAGTCATATCGGAGGATGATTTGCCGTGCTCCATACTTGAGAGCTAGTTTCAGTCAAACTAAAGCTATAGATAGAGAATGTCGCCAAAGCTCTCTCTGTTAGCATTCCTCAAAAATGCTTGTAAATGTCAAAGCAAAAAGTGAAGTTGGCATGGAAAAGCACACGAATGCCTGAAAGGACGCCACTGTGCAGAACCACACCTCTCAACCGTGGTAATTTAGCCGATCTTGAGTGTAATATTGGGCCACTGTAAAGAAGGAATAAACTAAAATTTGCAAGGAAGACATCAATTGTTGTATTCCTTCTTACGTCAGCAAACACATATAGAAATGCTCTTGTAAATGAAATAAATTGAACTGCAATTTTACAACAGCAAGTTTTAGATTCTATGCATTTGACCAAGTTATAATCAACTTGCATAATTCATTTTCAGGAACTCCCAAGGCTTTCCAAATAGCTTTGGAGAGCAAACGAATTTATTGGACCTAGAGGCCGACAACATACATTCTTTTTAAGTGCACTTTAAGAGAAAAAGGTGGGAAGTGGAGAGCATTAATTAAATGATAGAAATGTGTAGGAGTATCAGCATTTCATGATACTTGTGTGCTAACTGCCCAAGAAATTCAGGCAACAAATCCTTGGCCAACGTAATATTTAATACATAATACTCTTTAGTATCTCATTTGCACGAGCATCAAATACAAAAACTATTTGGTGTACCAAATTCGTTTGGCTTCCTTGAAGACGTTCCATAGTTGGAATTGAATTTTAGATCTAAAGGAAATTAAAATTTTAACTAGAAAATCCCCACAGACGGCGCCAAATTGTTTGACTCAAAAGATGTTAACTCTTTTTAAGCAAATAATTTAAAAAGATGAAGGGGTAAATCCTAGTTAAGGATAATTAACTTTAGATCCGAGAAGAATAATATGAATAGAAAAAACATAGCCGAGCATAAATGTTGGTGGCGATTATGGCAAGATTTAATAGCATAAAGATAGATGCATTAAATAACATTAAGTGGCAATAAAATATAAATAAAGAAAAAGATTCACCCGATCTTGAGTGAGTCGGATCTTCTTTCATTTGATAAAGATGAATGATAGACAAAATACAAGAACCATTGGACCCTTTTTGGATCAGATGAAGGTCTGGGATCATAGATCCTCTTTATCTCTTTTAAGAGATGTGTTTATACATTTTCTAGAGAGAGGGAGAGGGAGAGGGAGCGAAAGCCCGAGCCCCCTTTTTTGGGAAGTCCTCCCTTCCTATTTATAAAGGGTATTCCTAGAAAAATATTAAAAGGAAAGGTACAATTAGAGGGAATATTCAGTAGAATATTCCTTTTGAGGATTCCAAAGCAGACTGTTGTTTCATCACTGTCCGACCTCGGCCGGTCCGACCTCGGCTTTATTGATGACGGTCCAACCTCGGATTTATTGATGACGGCCCGACCTTGGCGTGTCCGACCTCGGCTTTATTGATGACGGTCCAACCTTGGCCTGTCCGACCTCAGCCTGTCTGACCTTGGCCTGTCCGACCTTGGCCTTATGTCTTCGCGTGCCGAATTTCTCTGGTCTAATTTTGACCCATACAAAACCCAAGATTATTGAAATTATTCGTGACTTTTTTCACCTTGTACATAAAGATAGAACACACTTTTTTCTCACAGAATTGGATTTTCTGTATCTATCTTTTTCTTTGTTTCTTCAATGGCTTCTCTGCATCTGGACTTTAAGCTTTAGGAGTGCCTGTACTTCAAAACACACACACAAAATTAACCATCAAACAAATACAAAACCAAAATCCCACATTAAGGAAGCTTACAGAAACACAAAAATTTAAACAAAAGAACAAAAAACCAACCCACGAGCAACCAACCCAGAAATTTAAACAAAAACAAATTAAAAAACTGCTAAAAATTAAGCCTTCAACCATGAGCATGTACTCAAGTTGATGAGACCCACTTTCAAGATTGATATACCCAATTGAATAATTCATGAATGAGGCCCAAAATCAACACCCACACGAGTTAAGAAACTTTTTCAATAAGAATATATTTACCGATTCAGATTTGGAGAAACTCTAAAGGATTAGCACGCCGCCTCCGGTGCGGCCAATTATGGAGGAGTTGTTGAGACTCGAGGAGATTGTCGATCGTCGGAACGGACGAGATTGTCGATTATGGAGGAGCCTGAAGGAGATTGTCGATTATCTAGGAGATTTAGGAGGAGAATGTGAAAGTCGATCTCCTCGTAATTTTCATGAAACTTTTACGCTAAAATGAATTAGGGTTTTACATATATTTGGTATTTTATTAGATATAAAAACTAAAAAATAAAAATTGAAAACAGATTAAAGGCCCCTCTCATTTTAGCGGGTATAGAAAAATTGGGTGAAAAATAAGGAGGGAATAAAATAACCCTAACAATTTATCCAACCGTTACCATAGATATATTTATTGCTACGGTTATACAAAACCGTTGCCATATATACCTCTATCAGAACGGTTTTAAAGCTATTGCAACGATTCAGTTGCTAAGTGTCCCGGTAGCTCCAATAATTATATGTAACGGTCAAAACCGTAACAATATACCATATATAGCAACGGTTACTTAACCGTAGCAATAAAAAGAGTTGCTATAGCTCCAGTTTCTAGTAGCGCGAGGACGGATATTCTGACCTCGTGTTCTGGTTCGATGGGAATCGAGGTCGGTCTTTAATCTCTCATGTTCCGAGTCCGATCTGTCGTGTAGTAGACGAGCCCGATTTCAACTGTATACAAAGTGTCTTTTAGAAAGTTAGGCGAAATTTCTTTAGTTTGATTCTAGAGAGATGAGATGTGACATACATTATGGACAAAACGTTACTCCTTTGTTGGCCTTCGTTTCCTTTGGAAGTTCTCTAAAATGTCTGAAACTAATCCGCTAATAATATTATTTTTGTTACAAAACAATAAAAGAACAAGAGCAATATTGCAGAGAAAAGTAGAGAGAGAGAATTCTTATTGAATTTTGGGATGATTTACAATGGAATAGAACCCTCTATTTATAGGGAGAGGTTGACTTAGCCACCAAGTAATAAACCCTAGAATCTCTCTAAATATGGACATTCACCATAAATAGGATTCTATTTATAACACTCCCCCTGAATGTCTATTCAACAGATAATGTGCCTCGTTAAAACCTTAACTAAAAGAAAACCCAATGGGAAAAAAATTCTAGAAAAGGAAAAAGAGTACACATGTTTAGAAATGCGACTATTGGGTGCCTCGTTAAAAACCTTGCAAGGAAAACCCAGTGGGACAAAACCTTGTAAGGGAAAAAGAGTGCAACGCGCATTAACTCCCCCTGATGAGAGCATCAATTCACATCCTTAAGCATTTGCATTCCAATCTTGTGCACCATCTTCAAAAGATCTTTGGTAGAGATTTGATGAACAATATCAGCCATATTAACTTCAACAAATTTGTTTCACCTTGAAATCATCATCCTTGATAGATGTATTGTCTTCATATGATCTTGTTGGAATTGTCAGTTCAATATCTTCACTTAGAGGTGAAAACTCTTGCTATCATATTATCATGCATATAGTTATAGTAAGATACATTTGTGCACAAATTGCATTGAGGATGTAGTACTTCATGACCATGAATTCTATATGCTTTAAGCAATTTAAATCCTTCAGGGATTGTTAAGTCATATAAGCCATATAATAGACTTTAGATGCAAATCAAGTTTTCATGTCATGCTAGACATATAAGATATCGAAAACTGAATGCACATACCATTGACTTTATACTTTCAAGTGTTTGAACTACATGTCCAAAACTGCATGTCTTTCATATGAATTCAAATTATACTTGAATTGTGGCTCTTCCATTTGGCCAATATTTTTGTGTCTATATTCGATAGACTTAAGATCCTCATCTATCTTAGCGCTATGATAGATGTCGTCGACAAACATTTATATCGGTTCCAACCTCCTTATTTTTCATAAAGACATAACATAGAGATCTCTTCATTCATATATTCAGGTACCTGAATCTCTCATGAGATTTTATGAAGTGTTATATCATGTGATCTTCTAGATCACTTGCCTCCTTTGTTATGATCATTTAGATCATTTGCTCATCTTCTTTATCAAGAAGTTTATTTGAAACCGATTTGTCTATATGCTTCAAGCGTACCATAGACTTTGTCCTTCTGGGACTTAATAGGAGCATTTGCAATGAGAATATAGTTACTTTCTTTGGGTCAGCAAATGCGTCTGGCATGCTTTGCAATATATTGCAGATGAATTATCCTTTTATGAACTTCAAGTTCATATTATTTTATTCGAGGATCTAGATGTATAAATGATAATTCATTCCATGTAACTTTTTCTTAGCTGTTGTATCTTGTCTCCCCCTCATGTTAGAAAAAAACTAACTTGTTTCCTCAACTTTGAGAATCAATCTTTGTGCGTTATGGTGTTAATCAAAATATACACCGCACATCAATTATAATAAGATGAAATTATTTGATTCCTGACCATGAACCACTTGTGAGGGGAGAATGTAATATACTTTCGTATATAACCTATATCAAACTGATATAGATAACTTTGTTCTCATAAGCAATAGTTTAGCTATTAAGTGGAGGCACTCAATAAATCATTTTGCTAAACGAACTGTGATGTAAACCAACTTATCAAGATGAACTTCTTGAATAAAAAATCTGAAAATTATGCTCTAAATCAAATTATTGAGCAAGTTACCTCGCAAAACACCATGTTGCGGGTTAATAATAATTGCACATGTAACCATCTCATAGATGCATCTTATGTGGTATACATGGCAGGTGAATGGGCCCATATTCACCTTTGATATTTCCAGCATTCATGGGATTCAATCCCAATTTTAATTGGTCCATTAATTAATGAGAACAAGCAATGTAAGAGAATTCGTAAAGAACTTTCTAGTTCTTTAATATTATATTTACCCATGTGAATTCTCTTTTATTTTTGCACATCATACTTAAATTGATATGGCTAAACCAATTATGCCAACTGAATAAATTATCAATATTGATAAACTTCAGGTTTACACCATGACGTGTACAATTATCAATAAACTCCAAGTTTATTATGATATGAGTTTTTATATCAATAAACTTCTCTTTATTGTGTCATTCTTTTTTTTTTGTGTAGTACAAACTGGAGAATAAAGCGGGTAGCTTTTCACATACATATTACCCCGCTATAAGTTGTAGTAATAGAAGATATTAAATCTTTCCTTTATTTATAGTCTCAATATAATCAACCGCTTTCTCGTATACTTTGGAAACTGAATAAGTTTCTTTGAGACTTACTACAACACAATACCTTATTGGTAATTAATTGTGTTTCTCCAAAATAGTATAATTGGCTCTTGCAGAGTTCTCAATTAATTTTGTAGTACCACATATTCATCAACATCCATATGGTGAATATCTCTTTTAAAGAGAAAGTTATACCATTATGGCTATGGTCAAAATTATGTGCAAGATATGTTTCTTGCATTACCATTGTTTTTTAACAATCACAATGCCAAAATATTTTGGCGTACAATAGGTACGTGACCAATGACCATTCATGCCATAATAATGACATTATTTTCTTATATCATCTCAAACCTCCTTTTAGAGGTGAGTGCGGTATATTCACTACCACTAGCACGTTCATATTCTTTGAAGAATGAATATGTATTCATAAATCAGATGTTGTCACATTCACATCATGAATGGACCATAATCATCTATATGTGCTTTACAAAATCTCATGTCAAATCGATGACAAATATTTTTCACAGAGTGAAAGATTATTTTGAGAATCCTTATTGTTCTCATTACCACAAATGATGACGATTATAATTTCGTCTATTCTCACGTCCATATCCATTGATACATTCATAGTAATAATTTTATCTTCTTTCAGACTTATCACATACTGCTATCACATTCTCTTAAGGGAATGAGAATGGAGCAAATTCAATGGGACGGGTTTTCGATTCTTTTTTTCCCATAATCATACATGAATTTGATCATGGCAAGACATAGAAATTTTACCACTTCAGGTGGTTATAATTTCTTACAAACTCCATTAGAGTTATAATCAAACTTTGTTGTCTTTGCTTGTATATAATATCAAAGTATAGAATAAAAGAGAAAAATACGGTAAAATACTTACCTTAAATCCAGAATTTAATCATGAAGGAAGTTCATGGAATAATTGACAATCATTATGCTCAATCCTCAATCCCAAAGCTTCTACTCAATTGGTTAGAGTCTCGTGCTGATAACGTGTTATAAAACAATAAAAGAACAAGAGCAATATTGCAGAGAAAAGTAGAGAGAGAGAATTATTATTGAATTTTGGGATGATTTACAATGGAATAGAACCCTTTATTTATAGGGAGAGGTTGACTTAGCCACCAAGTAATAAACCCTAGAATCTCTCTAAATATGGACATTCACCATAAATAGGATTCTATTTATAACATGTTATAAAACAATAAAAGAACAAGAGCAATATTGCAGAGAAAAGTAGAGAGAGAGAATTCTTATTGAATTTTGGGATGATTTACAATGGAATAGAACCCTCTATTTATAGGGAGAGATTGACTTAGCCACCAAGTAATAAACCCTAGAATCTCTCTAAATATGGACATTCACCATAAATAGGATTCTATTTATAACACTCCCCCTGAATGTCTATCAACAGATAATGTGCCTCGTTAAAACTTTAACTAAAAGAAAACCCAATAGGAAAAAAATTCTAGAAAAGGAAAAAGAGTACACATATCTAACAATACGTCTTTTGGTTGCCTCGTTAAAAACCTTGCAAGGAAAACCCAGTGGGACAAAAACTTGTAAGGGAAAAAGAGTACAACGCGTATTAACTCCCCCTCATGAGAGCATCACTTCACATCCTTAAGCATTTGCATTCCAATCTTGTGCACCATCTTCAAAAGATCTTTGGTAGATATTTGATGAACAAATCAGCCATATTAACTTGAATGAATATATTGCACCTTGAAATAATCATTCTTGATAGAGATAAATTATCTTCATATGATCTTGTTGGAATCTTCAGTTCAATATCTTCACATAGAGGTGAAACTCTTGCTATCATATTATCATGCATATAGTTATAGCAAGATAAATTTGTGCACAAATTGCATTGAGGATGTAGTACTTCATGACCATGAATTCTATATGCTTTAAGCAATTTAAATCCTTCAGGGATTGTTAAGTCATATAAGCCATATAATAGACTTTAGATGCATATCAAGTTTTCATGTCATGCTAGACATATAAGATATCGATAACTGAATGCACATACCATTGACTTTATACTTTCAAGTGTTTGAACTACATGTCCAAAACTACATGGCTTTCATATGAAACCAATTCTATTTGAATTGTTTCTTCAAACTTAAGATCCTCATATATATTTAGCGCTATCATAGATGTCGTCGACAAACATTTTATATCAGTTTCAATATTTTTCATAAAGACATAACATAGAGATCTCTTCATTCATATATTCAGGTACCTGAATCTCTCATGAGATTTTATGAAGTGTTATATCATGTGATCTTCTAGATCACTTGCCTCCTTTGTTATGATCATTGAGATCATTTGCTCATCTTCTTTATCAAGAAGTTTATTTGAAACCGATTTGTCTATATGCTTCAAGCGTACCATAGACCTTGTCCTTCTGGGACTTAATAGGAGCATTTGCAGTGAGAATATAGTTACTTTCTTTGGGTCAGCAAATGCGTCTGGCATGCTTTGCAATATATTGCAACTGAATTATCCTTTTATGAACTTCAAGTTCATATTATCTTATTCTAGGATCTAGATGTATAAATGATAATTCATTCCACGTAACCTTTTCTCAACTGTTTATCATGTCTCCCCCCTCATGTTAGAAAAACTAACTTGTTTCCTCAACTTTGAGAACCCATCTTTGTGCGTTATGGTGTTAATCAAAATATACACCGCACATCAATAATAATAAGATGAAATTATTTGGTTCCTGACCCTGAACCACTTGTGAGGGGAGAAAATAATATACTTTCGTATATAACGTATATCAAACTGATATAGATAACTTTGTTCTCATAAGCAATGTTTAAGCTATTAAGTGGAGGCACTCAATAAATCATTTTGCTAAACCAACTGTGATGTAAACCACTTATCAAGATGAACTTCTTGAATAGAAAATCTAGGAATTATGCTCTAAATNTTTCTGCAACATTTCCAAACTTCAAATTGCTCGGATGAGCATCCGAAACACACCCGAGGCCCCCGAGACCTCAACCAAAAGTACCAATATCACCTATACCTTATTCAAACTTGTACCAATCTTGAAAACACCTAAAACGACGTCGGAAACCTAATTAATCAAAGATTCAAGCCTAAGAACTTCAATTTCCAACGAAATACGCTTTCGATCAAAAACCTACCCGCACCTCGTCCGATTGACTTGAAATTTTGCACGCACGTCCCAAATTACATAACGGTGCTACAGAAACTTCCGGAATTCCATTCCGACCCTCGGACTAAAAATTCACTATCGGACCGGAAACTTCAGAAACTCAAACTTCGGCATTTTAAGCCTAAATGAGCCACGAGGTTCCAAAATACATTCCGAACACGCTCCCAACCCCGAAATCACCTAACGGAGCTAACGGAACCATCGGATTTCCATTCCGAGGTCGTCTTCACACTGTTCCGATTACGGACCATTTTCAACACTTATGCTCTCATTTAGGGACTAAGTGTCCTAAAACTTTTCAAAACTCTAACACCGAACGTCCCGGCAAACCAAAATAGCAGAAATGAACTTAGGGGAAGCAGTTAATGGGGGATCGGGGCGTAAATTCCAAAAACGACCGGCCGGGTCGTTACATCCTCCTACACTTAAACATTCGTTCGTCCTCGAACGAGCATAGAGAACATACCTGAAGTAGTGAAAAGATGAGGGTACTGGCTGCGCATATCCTGCTCGGTCTCCCAAGTCGCCTCCTCGGCCGGCTGACCCCGCCACTGAACCTTTACTGAAGCTATGTTCTTTGACCTCAACTTTCTGATCTGCCTGCCCAAAATAGCCACCGGCTCCTCAACATAGGATAGATCCTTGTCCAACTGGACTGAACTGAAATCCAACACGTGCGACGGATCACCGTGATACCTCCAGAGCATCGAAACATGAAATACCGGATGAACTCCGGCCAAGCTGGGAGGTAAGGCAAGTTCATAAGCAACCTCCCCAACTCGCCTCAAGATCTCAAAAGGGCCAATAAACCTCGGACTCAACTTCCCTTTCTTTCCAAACCTCATGACGCCCTTCATAGGCGAGACCCGAAGCAGAACCCGCTCACCAACCATATATGAAATATCACGAACCTTCCTGTCCGCGTAACTCTTCTATCTAGACTGGGCTGTACGGAGTCTGTCCTGAATCACCTTGACCTTCTCCAATGCATCCTGAACCATCTCTGTACCCAATAGCCTGGCCTCACCCGGCTCAAACCAACCCACCGGAGATCTACATCTCCTGCCATATAAAGCCTCATACGGCGCCATCTGAATGCTGGACTGATAACTGTTGTTATAAGCAAACTCCGCCAATGGCAAGAAATGATCCCAAGACCCCCCAAACTCAATCACGCACGCACGGAGCATGTCCTCAAGAATCTGAATGGTGCGCTCGGACTGTCCGTCCGTCTGGGGGTGAAAAGGTGTGCTCAACTCCACCCGAGTGCCTAACTCCTGCTGCACAGCTCTCCAGAACCGCGATGTAAATTGAGTACCTCTGTCTGAAATGATAGAAACTGGAATACCATGCAAAAGGACGATCTCCCTGATATAAATCTCCGCCAACCGCTCCGATGAATAAGTGGTACACACAGGAATGAAATGAGCGGACTTGGTCAGCCGGTCCACAATAACCCAGATGGAATCAAACTTCTTCAAGGTCCGTGGAAGTCCGGATACAAAATCCATCGTGATGCGCTCCCATTTCCACTCCGGAATCTCTATCTGCTGGAGCAACCCACCCGGGCGCTGATGCTCATACTTCACCTGCTGGCAGTTAAGGCATCTAGATACATAACCAACTATATCCTTCTTCATCCGCCTCCACCAGTAGTGCTGCCTCAGGTCCTGATACATCTTCGCGGCACCCGGATGGATGGAATACCGCGAACTATGGGCCTCTGCTCGAATCATCTCTCGAAGGCCATCAACATTGGGCACACAAATCCGGCCCTGCATCCTCAATACTCCATCATCTCCAATGGTCACATCCCTAGCATCACCGCGCTGAACCTTGTCCCGAAGGACAAGCAAATGAGGGTCATCATACTGCCGCTTCCTGATACGGTCAAATAGGGAAGACCGGGAAACCACACAGGCTAGAACCCGACTGGGCTCCGAAAGATCCAATCTCACGAACTGGCTGGCTAAGGCCTGAACATCAATCGCCATAGGCCTCTCTGAAGCTGGTAAATATGCCAAACTCCCCAAACTCTCCGCCCGGCGACTCAAGGCGTCCGCCACCACATTGGCCTTGCCCGGGTGATATAGGATAGTGATGTCATAATCCTTCAGCAGCTCTAACCACCTCCTCTGACGCATATTGAGATCCTTTTGCTTGAGCAAGTGCTGCAAACTCCGATGATCAGTATAGATCTCACAAGGCACACCATACAGGTAATGACGTCAGATCTTCAAGGCATGAACAATGGCAGCTAACTCAAGGTCGTGGAGAGGGTAATTCTTTTCATGTACCTTCAACTGTCTGGACGCGTAGGCAATCACCCTACTGTCCTGTATCAACATTGCTCCAAGGCCAACTCTCGAGGCGTCACAATAGACAGTATAAGACCCCAAACCGGTAGGCAACATCAAGATAGGGGCTGTAGTCAAAGTTGTCTTGAGCTTTTGAAAGCTCGCCTCACACTCCTCTGTCCACTGAAATGGGGCACCCTTCTGGGTAAATCTAGTCATAGGGGCAGCAATCGATGAAAATCCCTCCACGAAACGACGGTAGTAACCCGCCAAGCCAAGGAAACTGCGAATCTCAGTAGCTGAGGACGGCCTGGGCCAACTCTGCACGGCCTCTACCTTTCTCGGATCCACCCGAATACCCTCGCTAGAAATCACATGGCCTAAGAAAGCCACAGAACTCAGCCAAAACTCACATTTTGAGAACTTTGCCTATAGCTTTTTCTCCCTCAAGGTCTGTAGCACGGTCCTCAGATGCGGCTCATGATCTTCCCGACTCCGGGAATACACCAGAATATCATCAATAAAAACAATCACGAACGAGTCAAGATATGGCCTGAATACACTGTGCATCAAATGCATAAAAGCTGTCGGGGCATTAGTCAGCCCAAAAGACATAACAAGGAACTCGTAATGACCATACCGAGTCCTGAAAGCAGTCTTCGGGACATCTGGCTCCCGAATCTTCAACTGATGGTAACCTGAGCGCAAGTCAATCTTAGAGAACACCTATGCGCCCTGAAGCTGGTCAAACAGATCATCAATGCGAGGCAAAGGATAACGGTTTTTTTTCACTGTAACCTTGTTCAGCTGGCGGTAATCAATACACATGCGCATGGAGCCATCCTTCTTCTTCACGAACAAAACAGGAGCACCCCACGATGAAACACTGGGTCGAATAAAACCCTTACCAAGCAATTCCTGTAACTGATCCTTCAACTCCTTCAACTCAGGAGGAGCCATACGATACGGAGGAATGGAAATGGGCTGAGTGCCCGGCAACAGATCAATGCCGAAATCAATGTCTCTATCAGGCGGCATGCCCGGAAGATCAGCTGGAAATACATCGGGATAATCCCGTACCACTGGAACAGAATCAACAAAAGGGGTATCAACACTAACATCTCTCACATACACCAAGTACGCGGCACACCCCTTCTCAACCATGCGCTGAGCTTTAAGAAAAGAGATAACTCTACTAGGAGTATGATCTAAGGTACCACTCCACTCAACACGCGGAATACCTGGCATAGCCAGCGTCACGGTCTTGGCGTGACAATCAAGAATAGCAAAATGGGGCGACAACCAGTCCATGCCCAAAATAATGTCAAAATCCACCATACCGAGTAATAATAAGCCTGCTCTGGTCTCAAAACCACGAATAGTAACCAAACATGACCGATAAACGCGGTCCACAATAAGGGAATCTCCCACAGGAGTAGAAACATAAACGGGGGCACTCAAAGAATCCCGAGGCACACCCAAATGCGGAGCAAAGTAAGAAGACACATAAGAGTAAGTAGAGCCCGGATCGAATAGAACCGATGCGGCTGTGCAGCCTGTGAAGATGCACCCCTACCAAGTCTGGGGCAGTCCCTAACCATGTGGCGTGTATCACCACACTCAAAACAAGCTCTGGGAGGACGCGGTGGCTGTGACTGGCAGAGACTAGGCTTGCTGGGCTGACCTCTGGAAGCACCCCGTGCAGGAGGCGCGCTAGAAACTGGAGGTGCATAGTAAGGCTCCTGTGGTGTAGGCGGAGCTGGAGTACTGCCGGCTGCTGGAAGAGCTGAATGAACAGGGTGACCCGAATAACCTCTGCCATAACGACCTGTGATGGGGTACGGGCACCAGAGTAGTGACCCGACTCTCGAGACCTCTTGGCCTCCCTCTCTCCTCGCTCCCTGGCGAGTATACCCTCAATCCTTCTAGCAATGCTCACTACCTGCTGATAAGGAATTTCCATCTCCAACTCTCGAGACATGCTAGACCTGATGGGCGGAATAAGGCCCTCAATGAACCTGCGAACTCTCTCTCGAACAGTAGCAACCAAAGTCGGTGCGTGCCTGGCCAACCTGGTATAACAGATGGCATACTCTGAAACTCTCATAGCACCCTGGCGCAAGTGCTCAAACTCTGCGCGCCGTGAATCTCTGAGGCTCTGGGGAACAAACTCTCTCATAAACATGTCCGAGAACTGGGTCCAAGTCAGTGAAGCAGCCTCGACTGGACTGTCTAACTCATAGGTACGCCACCAATCATAGGCGGCTCCCCGAAGCTGAAAAGCAGTGAAAGAGACCCCGGTGGACTCCACTATGCCCATAGTACGAAGAATGCGATGACACTCCTCCAAAAATCCCAAGGCATCATCCGATGCTAAGCCACTGAACAATGGGGGATCATATTTCTTAAACCTCTCGAGTCTCCACTGCTCGTCCTCTGAAGCAGCTGACCCATCCTCGGGCTGAACTGGTGCTGCAGGCGGTGGGGGAATAATCGCGGGAACCTGCTCAACCTGCACTCGCTGCTCAGGAGTGCGGACGGCGGGAGTCTGTGCTCCTCCCCCGGCCTGGGACGTGGCTGCAGCAAGGGGAAGCAACCCCGCCTGAGCCAAAGTGGTGTACATGCTCATGAACTGAGCCAAAGTCTCCTGGAGCGCTAGAGTAGTAGTGCCAGTAGTAGGTGTGCCGGGTGCTTGGGCTCCGGCTGGATCTGCTGGTGGTACCTCGGCGGCAGCTCGCGCAGGTGCTCTGGCTGGACCACGTGCGCGTCCTCGACCTCTACCCCGGCCCCGGCCTCTGGCTGCGACAGCAGGGGGCGCGGGTGCCTGATCATCTCGAGTAGCGCGTGTCCTCACCATCTGTGAGAGAATAGAAGACAGAAGTTTAGAATTAATGTCAAAAATATCGCACGACAAGGAATCCAAAAGAAGTGAAGATTTTTCCTAAACAGTTACATAGCCTCTCGTAGATAAATACAGACGTCTCCGTACCGATCAACGAGACTCTAATAAATCGGCCTGTGTTCCGTGACTCCTATGAACCTGGCTCTGATACCAACTTGTCACGACCCTAGTTCACCAACCGTGAACATGTCATGACGACACCTGGTCCCCATGACCAGGTAAGCCTAACAGTGCGGAAATAACAATTCAACTTGAGGAATAATCAATTAAAACTGAACATATGGAAAATAACAACTGAATATAAGGTCGCCCGGCCTATACAACTCTAAGGATATGCGGAAGTCTACAACTCAATCCCAAAACCCGGAAACTCACGGGAACACATGCTAATAGGATTACCATAAGTACTCTAATCTCCAGAATATCTACATCAAGAATATGATAGGATAACAGCTCTACAACTAGAATAAGGAAGAAGACTCTTCGGTCTGCGGACGCTGCAGATATACCTCGAAGTCTCCGTGAATCTCCTCGCCTCAAGGATACTGCGCCTGAGAAGAGGTACCTGGATCTGCACATGAAAAACATGCGCAGGAAGGGCATGCGTGCACCACAACGGTACTCAGTAAGTGCCAAGCCTAACCTCGGTTAGGTAGTGACGAGGAAGGTCAGGGCCCTACTGAGGCAAAATATAATAATGATAATTAACAGTATGAAAATCTGACAGAAATAATAAGTACAACAGCGAACTAAGGTAGGTCAACGAGGCAATAACAACTACAAAAGAACAGAGTAAACACAGAATAAATACAGTTCAATATCAATGATAACAATGAGGGTCTTCCAGGATACCGTCCTGTAGCCCTTTTCTCAACTGTCTAGTGGATCTCCCGGGATACCGTCCCGTAGTCCACCATATGTGTATATCCGAAGGATCTCCCGGGATACCGTCCCGTAGTCCAACTATCAATGTGCAGGGGGATCTATCGGGAATCTAACCCGCAGTCCCAAAGTAAATGTACAGGGGGATCTATCGGGAATCGAACCCGCAGTCCCACAGTAAACAAACAAGGGGGGGAGGGAGCTACCGGAATCCCACATCCGTAGTCCCAATATAAATGCGCAACCACAACCAGAAGATATTCAAAAATGGAGTACCAAAAACAAACATCAGGTAGTACTAGCCTAGCATGCTTCACGTAGTACAGTCAAGGCAACTTAAACAATTAGGCAAGTTAAATCAACTAAACATGCTTTTCTAATCTAGCACAAGTTATAATTTCAAGTAGAATAAAGCAAATATGAAAGGAACTCAATCTCAATATCTTAAGGAAGCCGGATTTTAAACAATTGGCTCAAGTACGCGCCCGTCACCTCGCGAACAAGGCACTCAAATCAACAAATAACAAATCCTAAGGGGAAAGGTCCCCCACACAAGGTTAGACAAGCCACTTACCTCGAATCGGCACCAAAATCAACTCGAAATCACACTTTTGCCACGAGTATCCGACTCCAAATGGCCCAAATCTATTCAATTCAATTACATATCGTAAGTAATATTGCAAACAACCGATTCCACTATTAAATTACAGCTAGGGCGCAAAAATAGGTAAAATGACCAAAATGCCCCTCCAGCCAACATCTCAGAATCGAATAATTTTCATATTTTTAGAACCCTCGTAATCTCACGAGTCTAACCATATAAAAATCTCCCAAATCGGAGGTCAATTGCCCACTCAAAACTCAATAATTAGGTCTATGAAGTTTCTTCCAATTTTTGATCCTAAATTCGAATTCCAATGGTGTATTTAACTATAAAATGATGAAATGTAACGAGAAGGGATCAATGAAACGTTACCCAGTGATCTTCACTTCAAATCCCACTCGAAATCGCCTTAAACCAAGCTCTCAATTGATTTTTGCAACCTATGAACTCAAACCCTCGACATCTCTATTTCTGACCAGGGGTTTCCACTTCTGCGGACAAGGGACCGCTTCTGCGGACCACGAGCATCTTCAGCGGTTCTTCATTAAAGTCAAGATTTCCGCTTCTGCGGCCCCTTCACCGAACCTGCGGTTGCCGCTTTTGCGGTTCCAAACAAAATCCCAAGGACCGCATCCGCGACTACCATCTCGCAGGTGCGTAACCGCTTCTGCGGTTAAACTTCCGCACCTGCGGAAACTGAAGAAGCACTCGAATTTCGCTCCTGCGGAGGACCAGCCGCTTCTGCGGCTCCGCTTCTGTTCTTCCCAAGCCGCAGAAGCGGAAATACCAGATGACAGACCTTCAGCAATTCATTCAACTTCAAAATTTTTCCGTCAACCACCCGAAATCATCCCGAGGCCCCCGGGACCCCAACCAAAAGCACCAATACCACCTAATACCTTATTCGAACTTGTACCAATCCTTAAAACACCTAAAACAACGCAGGAAACCCGAATTAATCAAAGATGCAAGTCTAAGAACCTCAAATTCCAACCAAACACGCTTTCGATCAAAAACCTAACCAAACCTCGTCCGAATGACCTGAAATTTTGTACACACACCCAAATGACATGACGGAACTACTGTAACTTCCGGAATTCCAATCCGACCCTCGGATCAAAAACTCACTATCGGACCGGAAACTTTAAAAATACAAACTCCGGCATTTCAAGCCTAAATGAGCTACGGACTTCCGAAATACATTTCAAACACGCTCCCAACCCTGAAATCACCTAACGGAGCTAATAAAACCATCGGATTTCCATTCCGAGGTCTTCTTCACACTGTTCCGAGTACGGACCATTTTTCAACACTTAAGCTCTCGTTTAGGAACTAAGTATCCCAAAACTCTCCGAAACTCAACACCGAACGTCCAGGCAGACCAAAATAGCAGAAATAAACTTAGGGGAAACAGTTAACGGGGGATCGGGGCATAATTTCCAAAAACGACCGGCCGGGTCGTTACATCCTCCTACACTTAAACATTCGTTCGTCCTCGAACGAGCATAGAGAACATACCTGAAGTAGTGAAAAGATGAGGGTACTGGCTGCGCATATCCTGCTCGGTCTCCCAAGTCGCCTCCTCGGCCGGCTGACCCCGCCACTGAACCTTTACTGAAGCTATGTTCTTTGACCTCAACTTTCTGATCTTCCTGCCCAAAATAGCCACTGGCTCCTCAACATAGGATAGATCCTTGTCCAACTGGACTGAACTGAAATCCAACACGTGTGACGGATCACCGTGATACCTCCGGAGCATCGAAACATGAAATACCGGATGAACTCCGGCCAAGCTGGGAGGTAAGGCAAGCTCATAAGCAACCTCCCCAACTCGCCTCAAGATCTCAAAAGGTCCAATAAACCTCGGAATCAGCTTCCCTTTCTTTCCAAACCTCATGACGCCCTTCATAGGCGAGACCCGAAGCAGAACCCGCTCACCAACCATATATGAAATATCACGAGCCTTCCTGTCCGCGTAACTCTTCTGTCTAGACTGCGCTGTACGGAGTCTGTCTTGAATCACCTTGACCTTCTCCAATGCATCCTGAACCATCTCTGTACCCAATAGCCTGGCCTCACCCGGCTCAAACCAACCCACCGGAGATCTACATCTCCTGCCATATAAAGCCTCATACGGCGCCATCTGAATGCTGGACTGATAACTGTTGTTATAAGCAAACTCCGCCAATGGCAAGAAATGATCCCAAGACCCCCCAAACTCAATCACGCACGCACGGAGCATGTCCTCAAGAATCTGAATGGTGCGCTCGGACTGTCCGTCCATCTGGGGGTGAAAAGTTGTGCTCAACTCCACCCGAGTGCCTAACTCCTGCTGCACAGCTCTCCAGAACCGCGATGTAAATTGAGTACCTCTGTCTGAAATGATAGAAATTGGAATACCATGCAAACGGACGATCTCCCTGATATAAATCTCTGCCAACCGCTCCGATGAATAAGTGGTACACACAGGAATGAAATGAGCGGACTTGGTCATCCGGTCCACAATAACCCAGATGGAATCAAACTTCTTCAAGGTCCGTGGAAGTCCGGATACAAAATCCATGGTGATGCGCTCCCATTTCCACTCCGGAATCTCTATCTGCTGGAGCAACCCACCCGGGCGCTGATGCTCATACTTCACCTGCTGACAGTTAAGGCATCTAGACACATAACCAACTATATCCTTCTTCATCCGCCTCCACCAGTAGTGCTGCCTCAGGTCCTGATACATCTTTGCGGCACCCGGATTCGATGGAA
>NW_017676009.1:49299-54149 GCF_001879085.1 Nicotiana attenuata | reverse complement strand
GACAATTGAGACACCGAGCTACAAACCCCACAATATCTTTCTTCATTCTCCACCACCAATAATGCTGTCTAAGATCCTGATACATCTTCGCAGCACCCGGATGAAAGGAATACCGCGAACTATGGGCCTCCTCCAATATTAGCTCCCGAAGCCCATCCACATTGGGCACACAAATCCGGCCCTGCATCCTCAACACTCCATCATCACCAACAGTCACATCTCTAGCATCATCATGCTGAACTCTGTCCCTAAGGACAAGCAAATGCGGATCATCATACTGGCGCTCTCTGATGCGATCATATAAAGAATACCGAGATACTACACAAGCCAATACCCGACTGGGCTTAGAAATATCCAACCTCACAAACCGATTGGCCAAATCCTGAACATCAACCGCAAGAGGCCTCTCCCCAACTGGAATATACGCCAAACTCCCCATACTCACTATCTTTCGGCTCAAAGCATCAGCCACTACATTGGCCTTTCCCGGATGGTACAATATAGTGATATCATAATCCTTAAGCAACTCCAACCATCTCCGCTGCCTCAAATTAAGATCCTTTTGCTTGAACAAATGCTGAAGACTGTGATGATCAGTGAAAACCTCACAAGATATTCCATACAAGTAATACCTCCAAATCTTCAATGCATGAACTATAGCAGCCAACTCCAAATTATGAACAGGGTAGTTCTTCTCGTGGGGCTTCAACTGACGAGAAGCATAAGCAATAACTCTACCCTCCTGCATTAAAACACATCCAATCCCAACTCTCGAAGTATCACAATACACGGTATATGAACCTGAAGCTGATGGCAAAACTAATATTGGAGCTGTGGTCAAAGCTGTCTTGAGCTTCTGAAAGCTCTCCTCACACTCGTACGACCATACAAATGAAGCACTCTTCTAAGTCAATTTGGTCAAGGGCGATGTGATAGATGAGAATCCCTGAACAAACCGGTGATAATAGCCTGCCAAACTAAGAAAACTACGAATCTCTGTGGCTGAGGATGGTCTAGGCCAACTCTGAACCGCCTCTATCTTCTTTGGGTCAACCTTAATACCCTCGCTGGACACCACATGCCCCAAGAAAGCCACTGAACCGAGCCAAAACATACACTTGGAGAATTTTGCATAAAGCTTCTCCTCTCTCAATCTCTGCAATACAACTCGCAAATGCTCCGCGTGCTCCTCCTGACTCCATGAGTACACCAGAATATCATCAATGAATACTATAACGAAAGAATCCAGATAAGGTCGAAATACACTGTTCATCAAATGCATGAGCGCTGCTGGGGCATTGGTCACCCCAAAAGACATAACCAGGAACTCATAATGACCATATCTGGTCCTGAAGGTTGTCTTAAGAATATCTGAATCTCTGATCTTCAGCTGGTGATAACCCGAACGGAGATCAATCTTGGAGAACACCCTCGCTCCCTGAAGCTGGTCGAATAAATCATCAATGCGAGGCAAAGGATACTTGTTCTTAATTGTTACTTTTTTCAATTGTCTATAATCAATGCACATTCTCATTGTGCCATCCTTCTTCTTCACAAACAGAACCGGCGCACCCCAAGGTGACACACTCGGCCGAATGAACCCCTTATCTAGGAGTTCTTGAAACTGCTCCTTCAACTCTGCTGGTGCCATACGATACGGCGGAATAGAGATGGGCTGAGTGCCCGGCACTAGGTCAATACCAAAATCAATATCCCTGTCCGGTGGCATACCCGGCAGGTCTGCAGGAAATACATCGGGAAAATCCTTCACAACTGGTACAGAATCGATGCTAGGAGTCTCAGCTCCAACATCCCTCACAAACGCTAGATATGAAAGGCAACCCTTCCCAACCATACGCTGGGCCTTCAAGAAAGAGATCACTCGACTAGGAACATAATCAGTCACACCACACCACTCGATCCGCGGTACACCCGGCATAGACAAAGTGACTGTCTTAGCATGATAGTCTAGAATAACATGACACAGAGATAACTAGTCCATGCCCAAAATGACATCAAAATCCACCATACTCAATAGCAATAGATCTACTCGGGTCTCCAGGCCCCCAATAGTCACTACACATGACCGGTACACACGGTCTACAACAACAGTATCACCCACCGGGGTAGATACATGAACAGGTGAAGCAAGAGACTCCCGGGGCGTACCCAAATAATGAGCAAAATACGAGGACACATAAGAAAAGGTGGAACCGGGGTCAAATAATACAGAGGCATCTCTGTGGCAGACTGAAACAATACCTGTAGTGACAGCATCTGAAGCAATAGCATCTGGCCTGCCTGGAATAGCATAGAAGCGAGCCTGTCCACCGCCTGATCGACCTCCCCCTCTGGGGAGGCCCCTAGCTGCCTGACCTCCACCCCTATCTGACTGGGCGGGTGGTGAAGTAACTGGAGCAGAAGTCGAGGGCTGACTCCTCTGCTGAGACGAGCTAGCAACACGGCGAGGACACTGCCTCCACATATGCCCAAACTCTCCGCACTCGAAACAACTCCCAGGTGTTGGAGAAGGGGACTGAAGGGAACCCCTCGCACCAGAGTGACTAGTAAATGCACTCGGCGCAGAAGAACCCTGAACTGATGGGGCACGAGATGAACTCTGAGCTGAGAGGGCCCTGAGTGATGGCTGGACCTGCTGAACCCCATGATGACCACGACATGAAGATGCCCCGCGATACTCTGGGCGGGCTGAGTGAGCAGTCCTGAAAAAACGGCCTCTACCATGCTGGAACTGGCCCCTCGAAGGAGCACCACTAAAACTGCCGGATCCTCGAGGCCTCTTGGCCTCCCGCTCCTCTCGCTCCTGACGACGAACCGTCTCAAGCTCACGAGCTATATCAACCACCTCTTCGAACGTAGCACCCGTTACTCTCTCTCTAGTCATAAGAATACGGAGATGATAATTAAGGCCATCAACAAATCTCCTGATCCTCTCACGGTCTGACGGAACCATCCAGATGGCATGACGAGCCAACTCAGAAAACCTTCTCTCATACTGGGACACTGTCATATCCCCCTGTCTCAACCACTCGAACTGTCTACGCAGCTCGTCTCTGTGGGACTATGGCATGTACTTCTCTAAGAAGAGAGCGGAGAACTGGTGCCAAGAAAGGGGTGCTGCACCGATAGGCTTACGCCTCTCAAAATCCTCCCACCAAGTGAAGGCAGGCCCCGAGAACTGAAAGGTGGTGAATGCCACACCACTAGACTCAAGAATCCCTACTGTACGGAGCATTCGTTGACACTTATCCAGAAAACCCTAGGCATCCTCGCCCTCAGCACCACTAAATGACGGAGGCTGGAGTCTACCAAACCTCTCAAGACGACGTTGCTCATCATCCGGCATAACTGGGACCATGAACTCCTGTGCTGGTGCAACCGGCTGGGCTGGAGGTGCCCCGGCGTCTGTAGTCCCTGCACTACCTGCTCAGGTGTGCGAGCAGCGGGGGTCTGATTGCCTCCCCCGCCTGTGAAGTAGCTGCTGCTGTGATGGCTGAAACTGCTTGAGCCAGGCCAGTGCAAACTGATAAGATCTGTGACAAGGCCTCCTGAAGGCCCGCAATCACGATGGGCATAGCTAGTGCCTGTACTGGTGCTGCTGGGGTCTGATCCGGAGCTGGGGCAACTGGTGGATCAACAGGTGCTGCCCTCGCTGCTATGCCTCTGCCACGACCATGATCGCGTCCACAGCCTCTGGTGGCCTCAGTGGGTGGCACTGGTGGTCGTCCACCTCGTCTGGTAGCTCGCGTCCTCACCATCTGTGAGAGAGTAGAATAACAGAAGTTTAGCTCTGGATCAACAAGTTCGCATGACAAGAATTTCAAGAATATGAAGTTTTTCCTAAAAGGTTCTGCAGCCTCTCGAGGATAAGTACAGACGTCTCCGTACCGATCCGCGAGACTCTACTAAACCCGCTCATGACTCGTGAGACCTAGTAACCTAGGCTCTGATACCAACTTGTCACGACCCTAACCCCGAACTCGGTCGTGATGGCGTCACTCGTGAAGACAAGGCCAGCCAGACCAATACAATACACCTTTTCAACACCATAAATGATCGTAAAACAGTTTAAAGTTTGATGAAATAGTAATAAATTCGCGGAAACATAGATAACAATAAGGGGAAACCATCCCGACACAGCCCAAACTGGGGTGTCATAAGTCACGAGCGTCTAAGATAAAAAATCTCTCAAAAATAACTACAGAGTCTCAGTACTGAAATGGAAAGTAAAGATATAGATAGAGAGGAGCTCCAGGTTGCGAACGCCAGCAGCTACCTAAAGTCTCCTCGAAGATCCGCCTGAGCTGGGACGAGTCAACACTCGGGAGCGGGACCTGCTATGCCTGAATCTGCACACACGGTGCAGGGAGTAATGTGAGTACTCCGACCCAGTGAGTAATAAGCATAAATAACGGCTGAGAATAAGAAATCACATGAACACAAGGTAACCTATATTGCAACAGTTAAACAAGTAATATAAAGCTCCAATGAAAATAGAATGAAATACCTCTACAAAAGTTAAGCAATTAATGCACAGATAGATAAAGAAAGTAAACACGTAGAACAGTACCAGCCTCTCGGGCTCTCCCTCTCTCTCAGAACAATATCAGCCCCTCGGGCTCACTCTCAGATCACAATGGGTACCCGCGCTCACGTGGGGGTGTGCAGACTCCGGAGGGGCCCCTTACGGCCCAAGCGCTATATCAAGCCATCTCATGGCATAAAATCCAGGCCCTCGGCCTCATAACAGTATCAGTGTATCCTCACATCTGGCCCTCGGCCATACTCAGTCTAAAGATCACATAAGCCCCTCGGGCATCAGTAAAACA
>NW_017676009.1:0-42115 GCF_001879085.1 Nicotiana attenuata | reverse complement strand
CGGTAAGACTTCAAGCCGGGCCTGACACTTCGCATATTCGGCTAACATTCTTGACTGCTGGTTGGCCGCATCAGCATCGGCCCTATATTGGGCCACCAGATCGTTGGCAGTCTCCTCGGCTTGGGAAACTTTAGCCTCAGCTTCCCGAAATCGATTGGTCCATAGCTCAATTTCAAGGACTCGAGCCTCATTGGCCAACGTCAAGTCCGCAACCTCTTCCCGAAGGGAAGTCTTCTCCGACTCCAACTGTTGCACCCGGGCTTCCAGTTCGGCTTTGTTCTCATCAAGTTCGGCTCTGCTCTCGTCAAGCTCGGCCTTAACCCGATTAAGCTCGGCTTGCACCCCCCTTAGCTTACAACCAAGCTCTTTCTTTGCTTCCTCCAGCCGGATAGCACAGGACGCGTGCTCTTTATTCAAAAGGTCCAATCCGGTCCGGCTTTCTAGCAGCTTCTCTTCAAGGACCCGGCGCCCCTCTCGCTCCGCCTCCATTTTGTCCTTGATTCGGAGGAACATCGAGTGATATAGCACCGATGCCTGCAAAGAAAAAGTCTAAAGAGTCAGTACTGAATCACAAGGCAAAAATATTAGAAATAAAGGAAGAAGCAAGTACCTTGAGCTGCGCCTGTTGGGCTTCGTTGAAAAGGCATGTCCAATCTACAGCCTCGGTTGCAGCCCGGTCTTCCTCCGTCATCAGGTGATGAAGATAGCTTGCAACCCCGACCGGGGGCCCCAGAGCCCGGACGTCTTTGGGGATAGCAAAAGTTACTATCCTGTTACAGTCCGGGTCCAGGCTCGGAGCTGGAAACCTATCGACAAGCTTGTTGACGGCCGAAGTCCCACTTGATTCGGCCTGAGGGTCTTTCCGGGGGGTTTCGAGCCCGAAAGTGTTGGCGGAGGGTACCCCATCAAAAAAGGTCTCGAAGCTACCTCCCATCATCGGGATGTCGTCCGGCAGCTGCCCCCAAGTCGAGGAAGACGGGGGGGACGTAACCGGGTGATCGGTACCCGGGGACGCACGCGCAGGGGCCGAGGGTCCACTAGCATCCTCAACCCTCACGTCCTCGGGAGGAGCCTCAGCTGGATCGACCACCGGCTCAGGGTCCGGTCGAACGGATCGATGGCGGACGAGCTCCGGCTGCTCCTCATCGTCATCCTCTTTGTCGTCCTCCTCCTCGGAGGACAAGACGATTTGGCTTTTTATTTTGCGGGCGGCCCTTTTTGTCCGCTTAATCTTCCTTTGGGGCTCGTCCGTACCGGACTCCCCGGGCCTTTTATTTTCTCCCGGAACCGGAAGGGGGCATAGTATTGAAGACCTCATCTCCGCGTCCTTGGGCAAGCCTGCAAAACACGAGGGTTATGATGCATTCCCGATATACAAGAAAAAAATGCGTTAACTTGGTGCGCTACCGGTCAAAAAGAAGGCTTACCATGGTTTTTCGCCTCCCACCGACCTTTGGAGATTTCCTTCCAGTTTCGCTCCGAATATGGCCGCTGGGCCACTATCTTGTTTACCCAGCCGGCCAGATCCTTGATGGCAGCTGGAGTTTGGGTCACGCTGCACAAGAAAAGGGGGTTTTCAGGAAGAAGTTGAGGAAAACACAGTCTAAAAGATGAACAGTGAGAAAATACTTACGTTTGAGGTTCCACCTCTCCGGAAATGGCATGCAATCAGCCGGAATCAGGTCGGACGTCCTGATCCGGACAAACCTGCTCATCCAGCCTCGATCTTTGTCTTCATCGATGCTGGAGAATGGGGGTTTGCTAGCCCGGCGGGCCAGTTTTATTAATCCCCCTCGAAATATTCGAGGGCTGTATAATCGAAGAAGATGGTCGAGGGTAAAGGGAAAATCGCCCTCGACTCTCTCGACAAAAAACCGAAAGAGATATACGATCCGCCACATCGAGGGGTGGACCTGACCTAAGGTCACCTCGTACCGCCGGCAGAACTCCACTATAATGGGTTCTAAGGGGCCCAAGGTGAAGGGATATGTATATACACTAAGATACCCTTCAACGTGAGTCATAATCGACTCGTCACGGGAAGGGGCGACCAGGTCTTTCCCTTCCCATCTACATTCAGCCCTCACCCGGTCTAGGCAACCGGGAGTGATTAGGCTGATATACTCCGATGCCGGTTCGCCGCGGCCCGGGACTGATGATGGGTTCTCAACCTGGAAGTCGGCAGATACCGAGCAACCAGTCGGTGTAAAAGCTTTCAATGGGGGTTCTGGCGCAGGTTCATCAGATCTAGCGGGGCTCGTAGACGAGCTTGGTCTAGAAGGAACACTTTGTGAAGTTTTTCGCCATTCTTGAAGCTTTACGAAGAGATGAAAAGAAAATACAACCAACGCAAAATTTGAGAAAGATAAGAAATGTTGAACCTGGAAGGGTCGTTTATACTTTTCCCATGAGGCGGCGGCACGAATCGCGAAGTTACAGACACGAAGCGACAGATAATTAAGAGAAGCATTAAATGCCTGCAGCAGACGTGGTCAGAGCACTCAATGGCTTTTTCAGCTGGCGTATGGCCATACGTCACGGGCATCACGTCACCGATCATATCGTTTATTATCATTACTCTCTAATAAACGAGGGGACTATCTGTATTGGGTGATACCCTTTTTTGCTTGAGCCCGACCGGGTTGGGTCCGGTCCGGGGCAAGTCGGGGCCATCGAACCCGACCTGGATGCAAGGTAGAACGACGGCCACGTCAACAACCGAGGTCGAGTCATTTCGAGACCGTTGCGGAGCTCGATATGAGTCATCACCGGATGGAGAAACACACAAGGTCGGAAGCCGGACTCGTAACGAATAACCAAGCGTCGCCGGATATCTCGCCCAAACGTGATTTTCTCAACCACTTCAGGCCATTAAGGCGTAATTACAGGGATCCACGATGTAATTAATTTACCTACCTTATTTTTACCCTTAATCAGAATGTATAAAAGGGGAGAAGACCCCATAAAGAGGGGATCGGAAACCATTACACTACAGTACTATCTCTCTCAATTCTTGTACGCTATCAAGCACAATTGTTCTAAGCAATATTATATTCTGCGATTATTTACTTTAACAGCAATTGTTGAGTCTTTATCTTTTATTTTCCTCAATCCAAACCTTTTGTATCTTTTAGTTCACGGATCCTTAAAACCCCATATAAATTCAATTGTTATCCGGATTCCAGGGTAAACAATTTGTAACAGCCATTTGTTGAGCAGTGTCGTAGATTGCAAAAGTGTTAAGATCCATGTCCTCCTCTTGTTCCTGCATTGTGCATGTTGTCTTCCTATAATGAATTGCTCTTGCCTGATCCCTACGCAAAAAGGTGCTGACAAAATCCGGTGGCTCTTCAAAAATAGATGGTTTTTCATTAGAGGCCATGTTGCATCTCGCCTTGGCTAAACGATCAGCCACCTCATTCCCCTCTCTGTAGGTGTGTGCAATGTAGCACTATGCAGTTGGTCCAGGAGGTACCTGCAGTCAGCTAGTATGTTAGTACAAACGATGTTATTATTTTTTAACATTGTAAGTACCTCTGACGCATCGATGTTTATTTCCAACGGAACCAAATTGTATGTATTCGCCAATTCCAGTCCATGTAATAGGGCCTTTAATTCTGCCTGGACATTGGTGGCGTTGTCCAAATTTCCTGCAAAACCTATAATCCAATTTCCATTTGAGTCGCGTATGGTTCCCCCTATACCTGCTTTATGAGTTAACGTTGATGCAGCTCCATCCGTATTTAATTTGTAGTAGTTTGGTTACTTGTACTAGAGTATGTGGTAAAAGCTTTTGCTTCGGTTACCTTATTATTTTGATGTTGACTGCTTCTTTTTACAATAATATATCCATTACAGTCAAACCTCCATATAACAGCCTCGTTTGTTCTGATATTTTTTGGCTGCTATAGTGAAGTGCTGTTATAAAGGACATCTTATAATATAATATAAAAATCGATCCCGGAAAAAATTTGACTTTTATAGTGAATGATTGTTATATAGAGGTGTTTTTATATAGAGGTCTGACAGTATTATATTTCTTTTCATTAATGCGGTAACTATGCTTTTACTGAGTTGAGGGTCTATCAAACATAATCTCTCTACCTTCACAAGGTACGCAACGGTATGGTCTATGTACACACTATCCTCTCCAGATTTCACTTGTGGAATTATACTGAGTTTATTATCATTGTTATAGAGTACGTAGAGCTCATTTGGCCATAAAAAAATTCACTTTTTTCCGAATTATTTTTCAAAATTAGTGTTTGGCCATAATTTTTCAATTTTCACTTGAAGATGAATTTCCAAATTTTTCGAAAATTTGAAAAACTCCAAAAAGCTATTTTTCAAAATTTTCATTTAGATCATGAATTTTTTTTCCACTTTTTTCCGGAATTTTACAATTCTTATGTCCAAACACCCACGTAGCAAAAGAGAAATAATTCAGTTTGATAGCACCATTAATTTGTTTTGGAAAAAAATAGTTATCGTAATCAATTATTTTGGATACTTATTATTTTAAGATCGATCCAAATTGAATATAGGGTACATACATTAGCTTGACTCGAACCTAATTAAATTGAAAGTGGAGACACTACTATTATGAATAATCCATACTTGGATTGAAATATAGTTAACTCCCCTAAGTTTTGTGGGTTGTTTGAAGTTTTATGGGTTATGCACTTTACTCCTCATCTACGTTTAATGGCACTTGACCCCTATTGGTTTTAATCCAGTAAAAACCAATATAGCAATTTCCAATATGGTCAAAATTAAATAAATAAATATTTAGTAAGAATGCTTTACCCTCCAAAATGGTACTCGAATTTAAATTAGTCGGCTCATTATTAAATACCGGACACAAAATAGAGTCAAAAATCAAATAAATAATAATACAGTAAAACTTCTCTATAATTCTCTCGTTTGTTCCTATATTTTGTGGCCGCTATAATAAAGTGTTGTTATAGATGACATATATCATAACATAACATAAAAATTGGTTCCGACAAAAATTTAACTTTTATGGTGAATGACTGTTATGTAAAGATGTCGTCATAGCGAGGTTTGACCGTAAACAATAAAACAAGAGAAGATCTCAGCTTAAGCATTTTTTCCCCTTCGTATTCTTTCAATCATGGTCATTTTGTAAATACTCTACCATTTGAGCAACCTTTTTTGGAAGAACAAACACCTGTGACTAGTATACTTGAATAGAGTATAGCACAGACTTCACAAGTTGGAATCTTCCAGCATATGATAGATATCTAGTAGTCCATGATTTAATCCTGGCCAGCATCTTGTCTGGCAGAGGTTTGCACTGGACAATAGACAGCCTTTTTGTACTTAGGGGAATTCCTAAGTATCTAAAAAGCAGTTCACCCTTACTAAATTGAATAGCCTGTAAAATACTCTGTTGAGTATCCTGATGGACACCATAAAAGTATACTGAACTTTTCTCAACATTGGCAACCAATTCAGACACCTGTGAGAAGTGTTGAAAGCATTGAATCAACATAGTGACAAACTTCACTTCACCTTTATAGAAAAGTAGAAGATTATCTGCAAAACCAAGCTGTATAATCTGCAACTTCTTACACCTTGGATCAAATTTAAAACTTTTATCCTCACTAACTCCTTTTAGACTTCTGCTGAAATACTCCATGGCAAGAACAAATAAGAAGGGGGAGAGAGGGTCTCCTTGCCTTAGTCCTTTCCTAGCTGGAAATGGTGACACTGGCTCTCCATTGAGCAGAATCGAATAAGAGACAGTTGAGATGCATCACAATATCCATTTGATAAACTTAGCTGGAAACTGGAGATTGTTCAACATATGGCCATTCGACTGAGTCATAGGCCTTCCTCATGTCAATTTTATAAAAAATATATTACATGATTACACTAATAAGGTATATTTAATTTAGCTTTTTAGTTAGGTTAGTTGCTTATAATAATGATTTACACGACCAAGAACTTATGAATGCTATGTCGTGAACTCCATATTATCTTAAACATAAAGGTCATAAATTAAAGAATATCAAGTATAAAAAATTAAGTAAAGAAATCAAATAAAAAGAGTTTCATATAGGAGTTTATATTTTCGTTCAAAATTTGCAGATTTTGTTTTAAATTTTGTGCAAAATTTAGTCGTGGAGTTATTAAAGACTCAATATGTTAACCCTTTAAATATACTTGGAGTTAGACTGGTTATATACTCACATGTACACTAAAATAACTATAAGGATATATATATGCATGTAATTTTTATCCTCTTATCCTCTTTATAACTATATTTAGTTATTATGCTACAAATAACTACTCCCTCTGTTCCAGTTTATGTGAACCTATTTCCTTTTTGGTCCATTCCAAAAAAAAAATGACCCCTTTCTAAATTTGGTAAAAATTTAGCTTAAACTTACAATTCTACGCTTAATGAGAAGTTTTTATAACCACACAAATACTCTGGGCCCTTTTTAACTTTTTTAGGACCACAAATTCCAAAAGTCTTTATTTTTTCTTAAACTCCGTGCCCAGTCAAACAGGTTCACATAAATTGGAACGGAGGGAGTACTTAATATCCTCGTATAGACACTGAAATTATATAAAAAGAAATTATTTGATAACTTGAAAATAGAAAGTTGATATTTGTACCTGGATTATTCAACAACACTCTTTCTTCATAGAGGATATCTTCTGATAATAATTGCCATGTCGATTGCCAAACATATTCTAGCTGAGACATCGAATTGGATAACAACAACATAGCAAATAATTGCCTAAGATATGATGGCATTCCCCAGTTACTTGCTTCCTTTATGGCATCCACATATTCTTTATCATCATCCAATAACCCAAGTGCATAACATGCATCTCTAAAAGTGAGGTGGTTATGATTGTTGATTCTTTTAAGATCCTCATAGAATTTTGGATCTTTAATGACATTCAACAACAATCTGAGATAATATAATTCGCCAGTTCCAAGCGGAACAAAGAATATTCTTCCAATGGAAAATGTAGAAGTTCTTCTTTTCTCCCATCTTTCAATTGTTTCTTCCAAACAACCGTAAGAGGAAATCTGCATAAGTCAATTCTCTTGCTTCTGGAAATATTTTATTTGTCTAAAACCAACTTAAAAATATTGATTCCCTTACACTTGGTCTATTAGCAACATCATCAATTGGATCATCATCAGAGAATATAACATTTTGTTCATTTGGAAGATGAAATGATAGTCTTTCCACAGGAGGTTCTCTATGGTGAATTGGAAATTTGAATATTCTCCACACAGCTTCTGTCACGACCCAAACTCCGGTCGTGATGGCGCCCAACACATTGTTAAGCAAGCCCGACCATTCAACAACAAATCTCAACTTATGATAATTCAGGAATTCGAACACATATACTAAATTACTAAACCATTTTATCAAAATGCTATAAGTACGGAGTAGTATACTGAAAACCAACAAAAATACTGGAACATAACCCAAAACAGGATTCGGTGTCACGATCACGAGCCTCTAATACAGAGTGTCATCCTATAACAAGACTGTGTAAGAAACAGAATAATGAAAGATAGGGATAGGAGGGAAGGATCAAGGCTGCGAACGCCATGCAGCTACCTCGATGCTCCCGGCGAAATGCTGCTCGGCTAGACAGGTCCTCCCTCAGACTGTGATGAACCTAAATCTGCACACAAAGTGCAGGGAGTAAAGTGAGTACTCTGACTCAGTGAGTAATAAGCATAAATAATAACTGAAGATAAGAAATCACTGAAAATACAAGGCAACTATAACGGGCAGTACCAAACCTTTAACAGTAAGACCGGCAAGTCAATAAAGTAATAGTACAGAAAGAACCATGACAGGTAACAGGTAAGGAATGATGCAATAATGCAATGCAATGCAAATACTGGTACACTCAGGTACCCATTGCGGTGTGCTGTCCGAGCCAACCATATATTTTACGTCGACGGCGCTCACTGGGGATGTGTACAGACTCCGGAGGGGCTCCTACAGCCCAATCGCAAATAAGCCATCTCGTGGCACCAACCAGGCCCTCGGCCTCAATATCACATAGTACTGCTGCGGCGTGCAGCCCGAGCCATCCATAAATCCAGAAATCACAATAAGCCCCTCGGGCACTTTTAAATCAGTAATCCACAGCCCAAAATATCATTTAAAATATCATTTAAATTTTCAAGTTTGGAAAAAAAAGGGGCTGAGTATGCAAAAATAGTACTTAAAACCTTGGAATGAGGTTAAACAATGTGCAAAGTATGCAAATCAGTGAAATCAATCCCTGAAGGATCCAAATAACCGGCACGAAGCCCAAATACAACAGTCAAATCCAAGTAACGATGGTTTCCAACAAGTTCTAGTAGAAAACACAGTAAAACATCTCCGGGACGGACCAAGTCACAATCCCCAATAACCAACAGCCCCCCACTCGTCATAGAGCGTGTGCCTCGCCTCAATATAGCGGTACGATGTGAAATTCCGGGGTCTCAAACCCTCAGTACATTTACACCCATTACTCACCTCCAGCCTGCCCAAAATCTAGCTCGCTATGCCTTCTCCTCTCGAATTCACCTCCTCGCACGTCAAATCTGATCAAAACCACAAGGAATACATTACAATAGGCTAAGGGAATATAACCCAATCGAAAAGACTCGAAAACACCAAAAATCACGAAGTTGGCAAAACCCGAGCCCCGGGCCCACTTCTCGAAAAATTATAAAATTCACATCATCGGATTCCTCGTCTCTCCACGAGTCCATGCATATCAAATTTATCAAAATCGGAGTCCATTTGACCTTCCAAATTCCATTTTTAACTTATAATTTCTCAAGCCCTACTTACCTCATTTTTGATGAATTTCCACTAATTTCCATGTTAAATCTACCATAAACTCGAATAATAAGGCCAAGGGACTTACCTCCAATCGATTCCCAGTCGAAACACTCAAAATTCCTCGCCCAAACATGAAAATTTACATGATATTTTAAATGATATTTTGGGCTGTGGATTACTGATTTAAAAGTGCCCGAGGGGCTTATTGTGATTTCTGGATTTATGGATGGCTCGGGCTGCACGCCGCAGCAGTACTATGTGATATTGAGGCCGAGGGCCTGGTTGGTGCCACGAGATGGCTTATTTGCGCTTGGGCTGTAGGAGCCCTTCCGGAGTCTGTACACACCCCCAGTGAGCGCCGTCGATGTAAAATATATGGTTGGCTCGGACTGCACGCCGCAGTGGGTACCTGAGTGTACCGGTATTTGCATTGCATTGCATCATTCCTTACCTGTTACCTGTCATGGTTCTTTCTGTACTATTACTTTATTGACTTGCCGGTCTTACTGTTAAAGGTTTGGTACTGCCCGTTATAGTTTCCTTGTGTTTTTCAGTGATTTCTTATCTTCAGTTATTATTTATGCTTATTACTCACTGAGTCGGAGTACTCACTTTACTCCCTGCACCTTGTGTGCAGATTTAGGTACATCATAGTCTGAGGGAGGACCTATCTAGCCGAGCAACATTTCGCCGGGAGCATCGAGGTAGCTGCCTGGCGTTCGCAGCCTTGATCCTTCTCTCCTATCCCTATCTTTCATTATTCTGTTTCTTAGACAGTCTTGTTATAGGATGACACTCTGTATTAGAGGCTCGTGATCGTGACACCGGATCCTGTTTTGGGTTATGTTCCAGTATTTTTGTTGGTTTTTAGTATTCTACTCCGTACTTATAGCATTTTGATAAAATGGTTTAGTAATTTAGTATCTGTGTTCGAATTCCTGAATTATCATAAGTTGAGATTTGTTGTTGAATGGTCGGGCTTGCTTAACAATGTGTTGGGCGCCATCACGACCGGAGTTTGGGTCGTGACAAGTTGGTAGAAGCGGTTCCGCAGAAGCGGGTGAATGATCGCAAAAGTGGTCCATGGTCTGGTAGGGTAGTTCCGCAGAAGCGGAACGATAATCGCATCAGCGGGTTCGCAGAAGCGGACGGTTAACCGCAGAAGCGGAAATACCAGATACCAACAATATGAACGTGCAACAAATTCTAAAAATTTCCCGTTTAACCACCCGAACTCACCCCGAGGCCCCCGGGACCTCAACCAAAAGCACAGACATGATCCAATACCCTATTCAAACTTGTTCCAATCTTAAAAACACATCCAACAACACAAAAATCCTCATTTCCCATCAATTTCAAGCCTAAGTTCTTCAAATTCTTCCGAAACTCACATTCAATCAAAAACCCAAAAAAATCACCTCCGAATCACCTGAAATTTTGCACGCATATCCAAAATCACCTAACGAAGCTGCTGCAACTCTCGGAATTCCATTCCGAGCCCCGGATCAAAATCTCACCTACCAACCTGAATTCGCCAAAATACTAACTTCGCCAATTCAAGCCTAATTCTACATCGGACCTCCAAAATCACTTCCGATCACACTCCTGAGTCACAAATCATCCCCCGAAGCTAACCAAATCACTGGAAATCACATCCGAGCCCTCTAACTCATTAGTCAACATCCGGTTGACTTTTCCAACATAAGCCTTCCTTAAAGAGACTAAATGTCTATTTTTCTACCAAAACCAAACCAATTCGACTCTAACTCACCAAATGCCGATAATGGAACATGAAGAAGCAATAAACGGGGAAAACGGGGCGGTAACACATGAGACGACGGGTCGGGTCGTCACATCCTCCCCAACTTAAACAAACGCTCGTCCTCGAGCGGGTCAAGAAACATACCTGAAGTCTCAAATAGGTGAGGATATCTGCTCCGCATCTCCTGCTCGGTCTTCCAGGTAGCCTCCTCCACGGGCCGACCTCTCCACTGCACCTTCACCGAAGCTATATCCTTTAATCTCAACTTTCGAACCTGACGACCCAAAATAGCCACTGGCTCCACATCATAGGTCAAGTCATCATCCAACTGAACCGTGCTGAAGTCTAACACATGAGACGGGACCCGCACCTACTTCCGGAGCATAGAAACATGGAATACCGGATGAACCCCCGACAAGCTGGGTGGCAAAGCAAGCATATAGGCCACCTCCCCAATCCTCGTAAGTACCTCAAAAGGCCCAATGAACCGCAGACTCAGCTTCCCTTTCTTCCCAAACCTTATAACACCCTTCATGGGCGAAACCTTCAGCAAGACCTTCTCGCCCACCATATAAGATACATCTCGAACCTTTCGGTCCACATAACTCTTCTGACGCGACTGAGCTGTACGAAGTCTCTCCTGGATCACTTTCACCTTCTCTAAGGCATCCTGGACCAACTCTGTCCCCAATAGCCTAGCCTCGCCGGGCTCAAACCAACCAATCGGAGATCTACACCGTCTCCCATATAAGGCCTCATACGGCGCCATCTGAATACTGGATTGATAGCTGTTGTTGTAAGCAAACTCTGCAAGTGGCAAGAACTCAGCCCAAGAACCTCCAAAATCAATAACACAGGCACGCAACATGTCCTCCAATATTTGAATGGTACGCTCGGACTGCCCGTCCGTCTGAGGATGAAATGCTGTGCTCAGCTCCACCTGTGTACCCAACTCCCGCTGAAAAGTCCTCCAAAACTGGGAAGTAAACTGAGTACCTCTATCTGAGATAATGGAAACTGGGACCCCATGCAACCGAACAATCTCCCGGATGAAAATCCCTGCCAGCCGCTCCGAAGAATAGGTAGTACACACCGGAATGAAGTGCGTGGACTTGGTCAACCGATCCACAATCACCCCAATCGAATCAATCTTCCTCGAGGTACGAGGGAGACCACTCACAAAATCCATAGTAATCCTTTCCCATTTCCACTCCGGAATATCCATCCGCTGAAGTTCACCGCCGGGCCTCTAATGCTCATATTTGACCTGCTGACAGTTGAGACACCGAGCTACATAACTCACAATATCTTTCTTCATTCTCCTCCACCAGTAGTGCTGCCTCAAATCCTGATACATCTTCGCGGCACCCGGATGAATGGAATACCGCGAGCTGTGGGCCTCTTCTAATATCGACTCCCGAAGCCCATCCACATTGGGCACGCAAATCCGGCCCTGCATCCTCAACACGCCATCATCATCAATAGTCACATCTCTGGCATCATAATGCTGGACCCTGTCCTTAAGGACAAGCAAATACGGATCATCATACTGACGCTCTCTAATGCGGTCATACAAGGAAGACCGAGAAACCACACAAGCCAACACCCGACTAGGCTTCGAAATGTCTAATCTCACCATCCGATTGGCCAAAGCCTGGACATCAACTGCAAAGGGCCTCTCCCCAACTGGAATGTACGCCAAACTACGCATACTAACCGCCTTCCGGCTCAAGGCATCGGCCACTACATTGGCCTTACCCGGATGATATAGAATGGTAATATCATAGTCCTTGAGTAACTCAAGCCACCTCCGCTGCCTCAAATTAAGATCCTTCTGCTTGAACAAATGCTGGAGACTGCGGTGATCCGTGAATACCTCACAAGATACTCCGTATAAGTAGTGCCTCCAAATCTTCAAAGCATAAACTATAGCAACCAACTCTAAGTCATGTACAGGGTAGTTCTTCTCATGGGGCTTCAACTGGCGAGAAGCATATGCAACAACTCTACCCTCCTGCATCAACACACATCCGATCCCAACTCTCGAGGCATCACAATACACTGTGTAAGAACCTGAAGCTCATGGCAATACCAGTAATGGAGCTGTGGTCAAAGCTGTCTAGAGCTTCTGAAAGCTCTCCTCGCACTCGTCCGACCATACAAATGGTGCACTCTTCTACGTCAACTTGGTCAAGGGCGAAGCAATAGATGAAAAACCCTGGATGAACCCGCGATAATAACCCGCTAAACCGAGGAAACTCCGAATCTCTGTGTCTGAGGACGGTCTAGGCCAACTCTGTACCGCCTCTATCTTCTTCGGATCAACCTGAATACCATCACTGGACACCACGTGCCCCAGGAAAGCCACAGAACCAAGCCAGAACTCACACTTGGAGAACTTTGCATAAAGCTTCTCCTCCCTCAATCTCTGTAATACCACTCTCAAATGTTGTGCGTGCTCCTCCTGGCTACGCGAGTACACCAGGATGTCATCAATAAAAACAATCACAAATGAATCCAGATACGGCCGAAATACACTGTTCATCAAGTGCATGAATGCTGCTGGGGCATTAGTCAACCCAAAGGACATAACCAGAAACTCATAGTGCCCATATCTCGTCCGGAAAGCAGTCTTCATAATATCTGAATCCCTAATCTTCAGCTGGTGATAGCCTGAACGGAGGTCAATCTTGGAGAATACCCTTGCCCCCTGGAGCTGGTCAAACAAATCATCAATACGGGGCAGGGGATACTTGTTCTTCACTGTCACCTTGTTCAATTGCCTGTAGTCAATGCACATTCTCATTGTGCCATCCTTTTTCTTCACAAACAAGACCGGTGCACCCGGACGAATGAACCCCTTATCTAGGAGCTCCTGAAGCTGATCCTTTAGTTCTTTCAACTCTGCTGGTGCCATGCGATACGGAGGAATAGAAATGGGCTGAGTGCCCGGCACCAGATCAATACCAAAATCAATGTCCCTATCCGGCGACATGCCCGACAGGTCTGCTGGAAACACATCAGGGAAGTCCCTCACAACGGGCACAGAATCAAGACTAGGAGTCTCGGCTCCGACATCTCTCACGAAAGCCAAGTACGATAGACAACCTTTCCCAACCATCCGCTGGGCCTTTAGAAAAGAAATCACCCTGCTGGGAACATAGTCAGTCATACCACGTCACTCAATCCTCGGAACACCCGGTATGGCCAATGTGACTGTCTTGGCATGACAGTCCAGAATAGCATGGCACGGAGATAGCCAATCCATACCCATAATAACATCAAAATCTACCATGCTCAACAGCAAAAAATCAACTCGGGTCTCCAGACCCCCAATAGTCACTAGACAAGACCGATACACATGGTCTACAACAATAGTATCACCCACCGGGGTAGATACATGCACAGGTAAAGCAAGACACCTACGGGTTGTACCCAGGTGATGAGCAAAATATGAAGACACATAGGAATAGGTAGAACCGGGATCAAATAGGACAGAGGCATCCCTGTGGCAGACTGAGATAATACCTGTGATAACAGCATCTGATGCAATGGCATCCCTCCTGTCTGGGAGAGCATAGAATCGAGCCTGGCCACCACCAGATCGGTCTCCATCCCTAGGGCGGCCCCTGGCTGCCTGGCCCCCACCCCTACCTGACTGGGAGGGTGCTGAAGTAGATGGAGTAGAAGACGAGGGCTGATCCCTCTGCTGAAACCGACCACCACGACGTCGAGGACAATCCCTCTTCATATGGCCAAACTCACCGCACTCGTAGCAACTGCCTGGTGCTGGAGAAGGGGACTGAAGGGAACCCCTCGCTGTAGAAGAACCCTGGGCTGAAGAGGCATGAGAAGAGCTTTGTGCGGGAAGGGCACTAAGTGAAGGCTGGCCCTGCTGAAATCCCTGATGACCACGGCCTGTAGAAGCCCCACTATACTCATGGTATGGCCTGCCTTCTTGTTGTTGGTAATGTCTTCTGTATTTTCTTTGTCTGACTGTTCCATTACCTTGTCCACCTGCTGTTGTTTCTCATCTCCACCAATACACAGGTTCTAAGTGTTCCTCATCTCTATCACCCTCACCTGGATTCAACTGTTCCTCACCTCTACCAGGATCACCAAGATGCAGTTGTTCATCAATAACTGGTTCCACCTCAGATATGTTTGGATTGGAACTATTAGGATTAAGTATTGGCAATGCAACATCTTTGTTGGTATTGGGATCATTGACTATATTTGGAGCTTTAGTGCTTGGCCTCCCAATCTCCACTAAAGTATCATTTCGGTTTGCTGTCTGCTTCTCACCTTTGCTCTTCTTATCATTAACACTGATTTTTTCTCCTTGTGGCTCATCTGCTTCCATTGTTGCATTATCTTCCTCTTCATATCCTTCTGATAGATTACCTTCATCTGGATCTTCCTCCCTATGATCACACCATAATCTTCCACCTGTCCAGTCTACCTTTTTCAGTAAGAGTTGCTGCTCAGCTATAGCTTCAGACTCAAAAGTCTGTGATGGTATGTCTTGGGATGATTGATTCAAGGTAACCTTGTTGGCTACAAAAGCTCTGTTCACCAATTGAGCAGTGGTTTCCTTCTGTTTCTCCTGTCTATTTTCTGCTGCATGATCCTTTGTACCATTAGTTTCTTTGGTTCTTTTAGTACCAGGTGATTTGGGAACAAAGGTAGGAGCTGCTGGATTCCATTGCTTCCCAGTTGTCTGATAGATAAGAGTTGGAATTTGTACTGCATTGACCATTGCCAATTGATCATCGCCTTCTGTATCATTCTCCAAGGCAGCAAACTTGTTTGTTGTCTGAATTTGTTGAGAATTGTTAGACCTGACTGGAACAATTTCATTCCTTGTACCTGAAGTATGCTGCTGATTTTTGTTCACCCCATCAGAAACAATTTCCTTCCCTGCAGTAACCAAACCTTTTTACACATTCACAGTATCATCTATAACAATTTCTTTCCCAGTTTGACCTTGATCTGCAGCCTGCTTTGTGCCATTCCTCACACGATTGTCTCTAACCTCTTTCCATTGCTCTCTAATGTTCCCAACCACTCTCCCACTTGATAGGATCATGATTGGATTCTTAATACTGTTTTGAACATTACCCTTAGCATTACTTGCTTGCTTCTCCTTGTCAGCTTGTGACGACCTGACCCGTCGTCACGTGAGTTACCGCCCCGTTTCCTCCATTTTCTATTTCTTTATGCTTCATTATCAGTGTTGGGTGTGAACGAGTTGGTTTGGATTGGTTCTAGAAGGAAATGAGACACTTAGCCTCTTTAAGGAAGGTTTGTTTTGGAAAAGTCAATCGGACGTTGACTTCTGTGTTAGAGGGCTCGGATATGAATTCTGATGATTCAGTTAGCTTCGGGGGATGAATTGTGAATTAGGAGTGTGATTGAAAGTAATTTTGGAGGTCCGGTGTAGAATTAGGCTTGAATTGGCGGAGTTAGTATTTTGGCAAATTCCGGTTGATAGGTGAGATTTTGATCCCAGGGTCGGAATGGAATTCTGAGAGTTGTAGTAGCTTCATTAGGTGATTTGGGATGTGAGTGTGAAATTTCAGATCATTCGGAGGTGTTTTGGTCGGGTTTTTGATCAAATGCGTATTTTGGAAGTTTTAGAAGAACTTAGGCTTGAATTCGATGTAATTTGATGGTTTTGGTGTTCATTGATGTGTTTTGATGATTGGAACAAGTTTGAATGATGTTTTAGGATGCGTTGGTGCTTTTGGAGGAGGTCCCAGGGGCCGCGAGGTGAGTTCGGATGGTTAACGGGGAGTTTTGAACATGTGAAAAGAGAAAGTATTGCTGCTTCTGGTATTCCCGCTTCTGCGGAATTTGGACCGCAGAAGCGAGGTCGCATGTGCGAAAGAGAGGCCGTATAAGCGAGTTTACGCCTGGTCGCCTGTTTTCGCAGGAGCGGACGAGTGGCCGCATCTGCGAAGCCGCAGATGCGGGATATGTATCGCAGAAGCAAAGTTGGGCCTTAGGGAATTTTCCGCAGAAGTGGAGCTGGGTCCGCAGAAGCGAAAACCGCAGATGCGGTAATGGACTGCAGAAGCGGTTGGTCCCTTTAGTGAATTTCCGCAGAAGCGGATAGTGACCGCAAAAGCGGAAGTCGCACAAGCGACAATATGACCGCAGATGCGGTAATGTCTGGGCAGAATATTTAATTGGTCTTCTTCGCGAATTTTTGAGGGTTTCTCATTTCTAACTTCGGACTTGGAGAATTGTGGGCGATTTTGAAGAGGGATTTCAAGGAGCTTCGTTAAGGTAAGGATTCTTGGACTTAAAATACAATCCTATGGTATTATTACATGAATTAAGGCCGGAAATCTAAGAAATCATGGGCAAAAAATAGAGGTTAGGGTTTGAACTTAAGAGAGCAAAAATTGGGTTTTGATGGGGTCAATTGGACTCCGATTTTGGTGTTTTTTATATGTATAGACTCGCGGTGAGATAAGGAACCCGTTGGTGTAAGAATTTATGAGTTTCGAGGAGTGGGCCCGAGGATCGAGTTTTGCAAATTTTGGGATTTTAAATTTTTTTTTATTGTTTTCGATTGGGTATTGTTCCTTTGGCATATTGTGACGTATTCGTTGTGGTTTTGGTCAGATTCGACGCGCGTGGAGGCCGATTTGAGGGGCAAAGGCGTCGCGAGCTAGAGATTTTGCCGGTTCGAGGTGAGTAATGATTGTAAATTATATTCTGAGGGTTTGAAACCCCGGATTGCACATCATAGTGCTATGTTGAGGTGACTTGCACGCCGGATAGCGAGCGTGGGGTAGAGCACCGTTGGGGATTATGACTTAGTCCATCCCGATTAATGATTTTACCACGTATTTGATTGAAATCAGTTTGCTATCATCATTATTTGGGGCTGAATGCCATATTTGGGCTTCGTGCCAACTATTTGAACCCTTCAGGGATTGTTGTTGATAACTCCTCACTAGTTTAATTATATATATTTGAACTCAGTCATGTTATTTCCTACTGTTTTCAAAACTCGGCCTCGTTCACTTAGTTTTAATACTCAAATGATATTTAAATGATGTTTTGGTCTGAGAAACACTGTTTTATTGTTGCCCGAGTGGCTTATGTGATATTGTTGACTGAGTAAGGCCGAGGGCCTGTATTGTGAGGATACTTATGGATCGGGCTGCGTGCGGGCAACAGTGTTATACTGTTATTGATATGAGGCTGAGGGCCTAGTTTGATGCCACGAGATGGCTTTATATTGCACTTGGGCCGTAAGGGGCCCCTCCCAGAGTCTGCACAACCCTAGTGAGCCGGCGACGATAAACGGAGCGGGTTGCACGCCGCAGCGATATGTGGAGCGGGCTGCACGCCGAAGCTGTACCGGTACTGTTTGATGTGTTTACCTTATTTCATTGTCTGCCATTATATGTTGTTTGTGCTACTTCTTGCAATATTTACCTGTTGTTCTGGTGTTATCTGATAACCAAGTGTGGTGCCCGAGAGGCGGACTTTGTGCTTATCTGCACTATTTGTTTTGCATTCAATTGCATAATTATTGAAAAAGTCATTTTCAAAAGAGGTTTTAAACTGAGCTAAGATATTTCTAAAGGTTTTACAGCTTCACTGCTTTCTCTCAAAGGGTTTTTCACTGTCCCTATATAGCATGATGGTTTGCTTTACGTGATTTCTTACTGCTCAGTTGTTATTTAGCCTTATTACTCACTTAGTTGGAGTACTCACTTTACTCCCTGCACCTCGCGTGCAGATGCGGGTATTTGTTTCACCCGGTAGCGGGTTTTGGCTGATCAGAGGCAGAGCTATAGGAGTAGCGAGGTGACTGCCTGCGTTCGCAACACCATTTTTCTCTCTTTTGGTTCATTATTCCGGCTTTGTATATTTTAGGTCTTGTAGTTGTATTTATACTCTAATAGATGCTCGTGACTTGTGACACCCCGGTTTGGACTGTGTTTGGGTTTTATTCTGCACTTATTAAAGAGATCTTTTAATAGACTGTGGTTACTTAATCATATTAAAGCTGCTTATTAATGTTAACTATTCTAAAAAGATAAGTTGGATTAGTTGGCTGGCCTCGTCTTCACGAGAGGCGCCAACACGACCAATGCGGGGTCTGGGTGTGACAAGTTGGTTTCAGAGCCTAGGTTACTAGGTCTCACGAGTCATGAGCAGGTTTAGTAGAGTCTCGCGGATCGGTACGGAGACGTCTGTATTTATCCTCGAGAGGCTGCAAAACCTTTAGGAAAACTTCACATTCTTGAATTCTTATCATGCGTCCTTGATTGAGCTTGAAAAGAAACTCTTGAAATTCCTTCCACGCGTTTGTATGCGCGCATGAGCGCTCAGTATCATATGTGCCTTGATGGCTTGTGATTCCCCGATCGAGGGGCGAGACATGATCTCTGTGAGTTTGCTATTAGGCCAGTCTGGAGGACTTGAGGCTGGATCGTTGCCTATGGCTTGAGCACCGAGGTGCTGATTGTGTGAACAAGTGTTTTGAACTTATATGTTCGGTATTGCCCCTATTAGTGGGAGTGATGGCTGGTTAGCTACGTGGTGAGTATGTTAGTGCTACAAGGTGCATCTATGTGACTTGGAGGTGATGAGGAAGGCCTATTGGATGATAGAAGAACTATTAGGTGTTTGAATTCCATTGTGATTCAAGGTATAGCCTGAGTTATGGGCGCGTGAAGAGTCTTTTCATGTTTCCAGTTGAGAGTGAAGTAAAAATTTTATGTTGCGGTATGAGTTCAGACTCAGGAAGACTAAGTAACTGTGTAATGTGTATGACGGTGGAAGGTATGCGGAAATGTCATAATGAGGCGAAGCAGGCGGGTTATCTCCTGCGGAGTGTTCTGAAGTGGTGTAATCCTTAGGTGTATATTAGAAGATCTCATGTGTAATTGAAAAGTGCGTGCTGAAATTTGAAATTTCGGGTCGCTTAAGGGCTTCACTGTTACGGGGATGAATGCGAGATTTGCAGAAGATTTAAAGTACTAGATGATCTGTGTTTTCACAAGCTTACAAAGGATTTGAGTCTAATCTCACTATGGTATTGTGGCATCAATAGGGTATAAGTGTTATGAGTTGTTGAAGGTATTCTGATCTATGGCTTCGAGCCACGTGGGGGAGATTGCTATTGATTAGCTGATTGCTCGGTTATGTGTTATGTTGGTTCCGATTTGAGGCGTGTGAGAATCAGTTCTGGTTGCGGAGATTGAGCCCGAGGATGGCTCGAGTAAAAGGAAATTTTTGACTAAGGATAGGTTATGTGCTGCAGTGTCAGAAGTGCCAATGAGGCGCTGGTTGTTCAGTTCTGTTGATCGTGTTAAGTGCAGTATGGATAGAGTGAATGACTCATGAAAATGATTCTAATGTGTTCAAGATGCTTCATGTAGCAATTGGAAATCTCAAAATCGTATGTATGGTTAGAAGCCGAGTTTTCAATGGAAGAGTTCAAGACTTGTGGTATTTCTATGTTAATTATGGGATTCTATGTATTAGTATCAGGAAGATAAAGGTAACAGACCTAGATTCGCAGGAAGTTCTTCAGAGTAAAGCATTCTGGAATGTGGTGTTTCTGGGAATATTTGAGAGAGTATTCAGCGGCTTGTGGGTCTTAGACGGTGTGGTCTTATGCTTGGGTCTCGTGTGGTGAGCCTGGGTTGAGGAATTGTAGTGCTATAGCAAGAGGAGATACCAAGTTGAAAATGAATCAGAAGGAAACTTAGATAGATGAAGTAGCTTGATAGTAGACCGAATCGGTATGGAAAGGATATGATTAATTCTTTGTATGTGTTCGAGGTGATGAGTTTTTATAGGTATTCTGCAGCACTGCTCGTTGGGTTTGATGGCNCTGCAAGCACTGCTCTTGGATTTTGATGGCTTGCTTAGCTTGGTCTAGTTAGAAGGATTCAGTCTTGGCTGTTTAACTTGTGCAAACGGAATTGGGAGAGTTCTTGTTGATTTCGACCGTGGTTGGAGAGGTGCATTTTCTACGAATGTCAGAGGCATGGGATGTGTAATGATATTTCTTCTAAATGGGATCAATGGAAGTTCTTGGTTAGATGAGTTACAGTTCAGTTCTGAAAGGAAGTTCATAAAACTCTTAGGCAACGGGCAGCCTCAAATAATCAAGGAAATGGTACTGCTAATTGGAAGCGATTTGATGGGAGTATATGTTTCAGAAAAAGGGTAATGTGATTAAACCGATGATACTTTGGTAGTATTACGGCATTTTCTTATTGGATCAACTGGTGGTATTCGGGTTTGCTTGGCGGCACAGGAAATTTTAAAGTATCTATCATGGAGTGATTGGGTATTTAAGGTGTGGTATGCGTTCGGACGACAAAAATTGGGATCAGGTATGATGATTCGTGTGCTATATGGAGTTGGAGACCGGGAGTTCTCATGTACAGGCTATGTCGTGGTTGTGGATCATGTGTATTTGGCACCGTTTAGCGGCAATCGGGATTTGGAGGCTCGAGTGGATCTTTATTTGCTGGTATATTAGATTTTGGATGTGTTGGTGGAATTCAGACTGGTTGTCTTAGTGTTAGGTGATGCTGAACTATTGCGCTACGGGCTATGCCGGAAATTGCCACGGGTTGAGTGCCGAGGTGCACTGGATTATGTTCTTGCAGAGTGGTTTATATTTCAAAGACCCAGCGGACGGCTGGGAAGGATTGCTTTTCTTAATTGGGCCTTCGTGATGGATGTCAGTGCAGAGGTTTCTACCATTGATTCAGTTCCGGTGTTGAGGGACTTTCGGATGCGTTTCTTGTGGCCGGGCATGTCGTCGGGCGAGGTTGTGGATTTCGGTATTGATATGGTGCCGGGCACCGTATCGTATGTCTTCGGTAGGAGTTGTAGTAGTGGAAGGAGCAGCTTCAGGCTTCCTTGATAATGAGTTCGTTGGCAAGCCAATGTGGATGCGTGTTCTAACTTGAATCGGCTTGGTTGGCCCCGAATTGTATTGTTAAGGGATAGGTTGATTCGATCGTTATTGAGCTTGTTAGTGATCTGAGGAGAGCGATGAGTTGCTTTTCGGTGTTGTGAGACATTATGATTTGTTGGTTATGGGCACATGTGGTGCGGTTCTATTGGGGATTCATAGTAAGAGTCGAGCGGGAAGAGTAATTGGGTGTTGCTCGGTAAATGGAGTATTGGTTATGACCTATCGGGTTGCGTGGCGTATGTTGTTTGTTTCACCGTGGGTGTAATGAATTGCTTTGGTTCCAGACATCAAATTGTGCGTGGCTGTCAATTTTGAGCACAGTGACTTGAGGTGTTTCATGTGTAGCAGTGTTTGGATAGGATCTCGCATTGTAGCGAGGCCACGTGGAGATATGACCCTTCGGGGTAGATTCAGGTGTTCTATTTCTATGATGTGAGACGGGGTCTCAGCCTTATGTTGTGATGGTACTGATGAGCTTGAGGTACAACTCTCTCGTTTGAGTCATTTTTTTATGATTTGAGTATGTTCAGATCGTTTCTTATTGGCGCGCGTATTATGCAAGTTGTGGCTTAGGCCTGTATTGAGGTGTCATATCACCAGAATGGTGTGTTGGATTCGAGGTGAGCATTGGAGTCACTAATGAATACGAATGAATTTGATTTTAGCTTGTTGGAAGGATAATATCGAGGTTCGGCTCGGAATCTGCTGTGGTATTAGTAAAAAAGGAAGTGGCTTCATGAATGGTTGATCTGAGAAAAAGGTTACGGTTTATTGCGTGTTTCATTTATCGTTGGCAGTATATGAAAGTGTGGGAATAAGACCCTAGTTGATAAGAGGTTTTCTACCGGTATTTGGGTGTTGTGGGCAACTGCTGTGAATAGAGGTTATCGTATCGAGTGTTTGGGTTATGTAGTATATCATATGATTGCACCTGAGGTTGCAGGTATGGGTTATTACAGCTGGTTCGGGCTTATTCTGAGTATAGATGTGAGGTTCTGATCTTGTGTATGATTTCGGAAAGTGCAATGTGGTTATATGGTTTATGGACTAGATGGACTGTGAAATTCCAGCTGTGTCGTGTAATCGGACCTATGAGAGATAGGGTGACGTGGGATCACCCCGGGTATATGCTTGGTAATGTCATTCAACTATTGGTTGGCTTCTAGGACAACTCTGGGTACGCTCGAGGACGAGCGTTTGTTTAAGCTGGGGAGGATGTGACGACCCGACCCGTCGTCACGTGAGTTACCGCCCCGTTTCCCCCATTTTCTATTTCTTTATGCTTCATTATCACTGTTGGGTGTGAACGAGTTGATTTGGATTGGTTCTAGAAGGAAATGAGACACTTAGTCTCTTTAAGGAAGGTTTGTTTTGGAAAAGTCAACCACATTGACTTATGTGTTAGAGGGCTCGGATATGAATTCCGATGATTCGGTTAGCTTCGGGGGATGATTTGTGACTTAGGAGTGTGATCGGAAGTAATTTTGGAGGTCCGGTGTAGAATTAGGCTTGAATTGGCGGAGTTAGTATTTTGGCAAATTCCGATTGATAGGTGAGATTTTGATCCTAGGGTTGGAATGGAATTCCAGGAGTTGCAGTAGCTTCGTTAGGTGATTTGGGATGTGTGTGTAAAATTTTAGATCATTCGGAGGTGTTTTGGTCGGGTTTTTGATCAAATGCGTATTTCGGAAGTTTTAGAAGAACTTAGGCTTGAATTCGATGTAATTTGATGGTTTTGGTATTAATTGATGTGTTTTGATGATTGGAACAAGTTTGAATGATGTTTTAGGATGCGTTGGTGCTTTTGGAGGAGGTCCCAGGGGCCTCGGGGTGAGTTCGGATGGTTAACGGGGAGTTTTGAACATGTAAAAAGAGAAAAGTATTGCTGCTTCTGGTATTCCCGCTTCTGCGGAATTTGGACCGCAGAAGCGAGGTCGCATGTGCGAAAGAGAGGCCGCATAAGCGAGTTTAGGCCTGGGCGCCTGTTTCCGCAGGAGCGAACGAGTGGCCGCATCTGCGAAGCCGCAGATGCGGGATATGTATCGCAGAAGCGAAGTTGGGCCTTAGGGAATTTTCCGCAGAAGCGAAGCTGGGTCCGCAGAAGCGGAAACCGCAGATGTGGTAATGGACCGTAGAAGCGCTTGGTCCCTTTAGTGAATTTCCGCAGAAGCGGATAGTGATTACAAAAGCGGAAGTTGCAGAAGCGACAGTATGACCGCATATGCGGTAATGTATGGGCAGAATATTTAATTGGTCTTCTTCGCAAATTTTTGAGGGTTTCTCATTTCTAACTTCGGACTTGGAGAATTGTGGGCGATTTTGAAGAGGGATTTCAAGGAGCTTCGTTAAGGTAAGGATTCTTGGACTTAAAATACAATCCTATGGTATTATTACATGAATTAAGGCTGGAAATCTAAGAAATCATGGGCAAAAAATAGAGGTTAGGGCTTGAACTTAACAGAGCAAAAATTGGGTTTTGAGGGGGTCAATTGGACTCCGATTTTGGTGTTTTTTATATGTATAGACTCGTGGCGAGATAAGGAACCCGTTGGTGTAAGAATTTCTGAGTTTCGAGGAGTGGGCCCGGGGCTCGGGTTTTGCCAATTTTGGGATTTTAAATATTTTTTTATTGTTTTCGATTGGGTATTGTTCCTTTGGCATATTGTGACGTATTCGTTGTGGTTTTGGTCAGATTTGACGCGCGTGGAGGCCGATTTGAGGGGCAAAGGCGTCGCGAGCTAGAGATTTTGCCGGTTCGAGGTGAGTAATGATTGTAAATTATATTCTGAGGGTTTGAAACCCCGGATTGCACATCATAGTGCTATGTTGAGGTGACTTGCACGCCGGATAGCGAGCGTGGGGTAGAGCACCGTTGGGGATTATGACTTAGTCCATCCCGATTAATGATTTTACCACGTATTTGATTGAAATTAGTTTGCTATCATCATTATTTGGGCTGAATGCCATATTTGGGCTTCGTGCCTACTATTTGAACCCTTCAGGGATTGTTGTTGATAACTCCTCACTAGTTTAATTATATATATTTGAACTCAATCATGTTATTTCCTATTGTTTTCAAAACTCGGCCTCGTTTACTCAGTTTTAATACTCAAATGATATTTAAATGATGTTTTGGGCTGAGAAACACTGTTTTATTGTTGCCCGAGTTTCTTATGTGATTTTGTTGACTGAGTAAGGCCGAGGGCCTATATTGTGAGGATACTTATGGATCGGGCTGCGCGCCGTAGCAGTGTTATACTATTATTGATATGAGGCTGAGGGCCTAGTTTGATGCCACGAGATGGCTTGATATTGCGCTTGGGCCGTAAGGGGCCCCTCCCAGAGTCTGCACACCCCCAGTGAGCGCCGTCGACGATAAACGGAGCGGGCTGCACGCCGCAGCGATATGTGGAGCGGGCTGCACGCCGCAGCGGTACCGGTTCTGTTTGATGTGTTTACCTTATTTCATTGTCTGGCATTATATGTTGTTTGTGCTACTTCTTGCAATATTTACCTGTTGTTCTGGTATTATCTGATAACCGAGTGTGGTGCCCGAGAGGCGGACTTTATGCTTATCTGCACTATTTGTTTTGCATTCAATTGCATAATTGTTGAAAAAGTCATTTTCAAAAGAGGTTTTAAACTGAGCTAAGATATTTCTAAAGGTTTTACAGCTTCACTGCTTTCTCTCAAAGGGTTTTTCAGTGTCCCTATATAGCATGATGGTTTGCTTTACGTGATTTCTTACTGCTCAGTTGTTATTTACCCTTATTACTCACTGAATTGGAGTACTCACTTTACTCCCTGCACCTCACGTGCAGATGCAGGTATTTGTTCACCCGGTAGCGGGTTTTGGCTGATCAGAAGTAGAGCTATAGGAGTAGCGAGGTGACTGCCTGCGTTCGCAGCGCCATTTTTCTCTCTGTTGGTTCATTATTCCGGCTTTGTATATTTTAGGTCTTGTAGTTGTATTTATACTCTGATAGATGCTCGTGACTTGTGACACCCCGGTTTGGGCTGTGTTTGGGTTTTATTCTACACTTATTAAAGAGATCTTTTAATAGACTGTGGTTACTTAATCATATTAAAGCTTCTTATTAATGTTAACTATTCTAAAAAGATAAGTTGGATTAATTGGCTGGCCTCGTCTTCACGAGAGGCGCCATCACGACCGGGTCCGGGTTTAGGGTCGTGACACAGCTTCCACAAAAGGTTCTGGATGCAACCTCCAACAAGTTTCTTCATTATGGCCTTGTGGTTTACATTCCTTGCAAATACTTAGGGATGTAATCATATTGCACTTTCACCCATTCAGTTCTAACCTTTCCATTAGCCTCATCTACAATGTCCATCCTTACCCTTTGTGGTAACTAGCTGATGCAAGGTAAAACAAGAACTCTTGAAAGAAAGTAGGTATAAGTTTGTGGAAAGAAATCCACCTTAGGAGTTTTCTTGTACATATCTTGAATTTAGAATCATAAATCAAAGGTCTCATCTGATATTCGTCTCCATCCTTAGCTTTCAATTAAACTGCTCCCTTGGTTGTGAGATTAGAGTAATCTTCTAACAACGTTAATATGATCAACACATGACGATCTCTTAATAAGCCAATATTACACTCACCTTTGATCCCACATTGGATTGGTAATATACGCCTGATCTCTTGCCAATCTGGCCAACCATACGAAAATGCCAAGAACTGAAAACTGTAGTCCCTCAATTATATTCATTCTCTCTACTTCTGCTTCAGTCCACTTGATTACAGGTTGTCCATTAAGGTATTCAACAGCTTTCATGAAAATTGGCTCGACAATTTTTGATGTTGAGGTCGACGTCTGCATGGCAGTGTTCAATGCAGCAGGTTTTAAGATTTTTGAATAATCTAACGGCTGAGGGATGTTGTTGGTTGTTGTAGGAGGGTGGGCGATGGTTGTGGGGGGCTGACCAGCCGGCAGAGATGGCTGGCCGCCGGCCAGATTGGCCATGGCAGCTCTCACGTAAAAAATCGCCTGAAATCGCATGTTCTAGAGAGTAACCTAGGCTTTTTTAGTAAGTTAAATTCGCATATTAGGTTTTGTGTTCATATTTTAGGATTAATTAGTTAATTAATTGCTTTATTAAAATAAAAATCACAAAAAATATTGTTCATGTCTACATTTTAGCTTTTAATATTAGATTAGTACTTTCCTCTTCATTAATTTAGGATTAAGTAATTTTGTAATTATTATAAATAGACATTTAGTTTGATTTTATAGGTGATATTAATTTAGGATTTAATTTAGGATTAAATTAATTTAGTTAGAATTTTTTATTTAAAGAAAAAAGAAAGAGAACCAAAGAAAAGGCGGAAAATCAATTGGGCCACCCAAAGAACAAAATTCAATGGCCCAAATCCTATTCTTACCCAGTTTTAGCCCAAGTCCAATATTCCCATAACCGGTCCAATCCCCACTAACCCAAAACGACGCTGTATCACCATCTGTTAATCCCATCCGTTGGATTCTTTTGATCCAACGACTCGCAACTCCACCCCGTTTTCCTTTTAACTGTCCGAAGACAGACCCCCCTCCCCAAACCCTAAATCCATTTTTCACTCTTCATCTCCCAACCTCAGAGACTAAATCCTAGCCGCCCTTTCACCCCTCACCGTCTCCGCCCTTCTCCGCCGCCAGGAAATCGCCTTACGGTAGCCGAGCACCTCCGAACCACCTCAAATTCACATCCTGCACTCCCCATACTCCCTCAAACCTTAATATATCAACATTTTCACCAAAAACCCCATCAAATTTCTACCAATCTCAAATCTGAGATCTTTCCCAAACCCTAAGCCGCTTGAAATAACTCCAAAACCATATCAAACAACCCTTAGCCTTCCCTCACCACTATCCTACCACTAATTTTCCTAAAATCCCCGTCAACTTCCTCGAATACCAAATCTAAGAAAAAACAGAAACCCTAATTTTTTCCCTTCTCGATTTTTCTTCGAGTTTTCAAGACTCGACTTGGATTGAGAACCTACGTTAGTTGGTCGTTCTCAACAAGTACGATTGACTAACGTTATTTTCGATTTATCTCGAAGCTTCTCGGATTTGCCGGGCTCCTCTTAGGCCAGTTAGGTATACTTTCGTTCTTTCTTCCTCTTTTCTTCCTACTTTTCTCTGATTCTGCATGTGTTTGACTGTGTGTTTAGATTAATCAGTGTGTTGAATTCACTGTTAGGTTAATTCTGAAATTTGTTCGTACATGCTGAACTTTGTGATTAAAGAAAAATAGTTTAACTATCTGTGAGTTAGTTTAATTGCATATATTGTTAAAATTGCACCAAGATTAATTAGGATTAATTACTAGGTTTTATTGCATCATTATCCTTGTTCTTCATTTTGTTATTGTTTTCTGATATGTTTGCTTATTTCAAATTCAGTTTTGTCTAGAGTTTAATTAGACGAATGCTTTGATTCAATAGGTTAGCTAGATTGTTTTGTTTAAATTCCAGTCGTTTAAGTTTTAATCGATTTTAAGATAATAATAAAGTTTTTAGGGATACAATTGAAAACAATTTAGGAATTTTAATGCTGGAATCTTCTACAATATTCTATGAGGTTCCACAAATGATTTTGAAATGAGAATTTAGGTCAGGATTGGTTAGAATTGAAATAATCAGTAATTGAAGGGTTAAAATTGGGTTTTACATTGGGTAAATATTAGAAGGTTCTAGTATTTGTACAGCTGTCTCCATTTCCAGCATGAAAAATGCTAGAGTTGGGCTGAAAAAAGGACAGACAGCTGTCCAAAGATGCTGTACTATCTGACATTTCAGAAATTAGGGTAGACTATTCCATTTTTTATGCTATCTTTGTGCACTCTATATAAAGAATAGGCATTCACTCATCCACACACACATTCATCAGTACACTGACCTAAAATCTTCAAAAACAAAAAAAATCCAACTTCTAGCTTTTCCTATTTTTCTTCTCTTTACAAAACATAGAAGGAATTTTCTTTAAGTTTCTGGGTTTTTTGAGCTAAGATATAAGCTGATACTGAAGCTTTTGGTTGGTGTATACTGCTGTTTCTTCCTGGGCTGCTGAAATATCTGCTGTAACTTAGCGATTTTGGATCAGATTTTAAGCAACTAGGTACACATTTTACCCTATGTTTAAGTATTTATTGTCACACCTCTTTTTTTTCACACAACCCTATTACAAGGTTTAGTTAGAATAGTTTTTTCAATTAAAGTGACGTTTTGAAAAGAGATTATTTATTATTTAGAGTCGCCACTTGGAATTGAGTTTTGGTGTTCCAAGTCACCTTTTATTGAATCCCGTATCAAAAGGAAGATTTGACTCCTAATTTATGATCTACGAAACAGAAGACTGAGTAAGGAATTCTGTTGACCGAGCGAAAGGTGTAAGGCATCCCTCGAGTCGTATGTTCTAGCACGGTCGCTTTATTGACTAATGTAAGGCTTAAATCAATTTTTGGTTATTCTTGTATTTTTATTTATTATGGCTTATTCATTACCGCTTAATTAAATATTATATTTTATTAATTATTTTGACCTAGATGCAGTACGCACACAAGGTATTTCTTTGAAGGTAGATGTTAAACCAAGGTACAGAATGTACACATGGTTAAAACATAATTATTTTTAAATTTAAAGGCATCGAGACGCGGCAATGCGTACATGATCCTTTTATTATTTAAGCATATCAATTCAAGGTTCGGGTATGAACACATGGGCTAATATACTATTTAGAATATTTTAATTATTTTGTCTCTTTTAGATTCGAAAATATTTAATTGTGTACTTATTGCAACTAGCCTTGAATAAATTCATGGTTCATTTCGCTCCCTTGCAATAATTCATTTATTCTAATAATTGATTTTTTATAGCGAGTTTTGAATTAATTTGCAACCCGCATTTATCTATTAATAGGCCTTACAATGTGTCTAGACCCAATTAGTTATATTCTCCCTTGAATCTATTTTTGGTGAGAATGTGAAAGAAATATACTCAACAGCTTAATATGAAATATCCGATTAATTTACAAAGGAGAGTACTTATAATAATAAAACAAAAAAAAAATTATCCAAATGAAGTTCATAAAATGAAGATAAAACTCATGAAAATTTCAATTTATTCTTCAACATTGAAACAAAGAAGAAATCTATGTGCGTAGACTAATTTAAAATAGCTATTTATAATACTAAAATAACTTACAGTGGAGTTAAGGCATAAAGAAATTAATACAATTAATAAGTTTTTTTTAAGGTATTCCTACTAAAATTAATACCTGAAACTTTAGTTTTCATGGCCAAGTAGTTAACAGTTGTAAACATTTATTCAAAGAAGAAAAACTTTTCTTTACATAAAAGAAACTTACTAAAATCTTATAAGGAAAAATTTATTATAGTTTATGGTCTATTCACAAGAATGACTGGGAAAACTTAACTCATTTCTAATGAACCTCATAGCACAATTTTGCGCATAATTAACTGACCATTAAAGTACAACTAGGCAAACATAACATCACTATCGCCCTAGTAACCTTAAACTCTTATGAATCCCTTTTTTTTGTTTGTAATTCTTTCACTAAATAAACTAGTAAATGATAATAATGATTCAGAAACACATGCCCAAAAAGGAAAATAACAGATTAGGAAATAAAATACTACTAAAAGGAACCAAATCCTAATGCTCTGAATTTATTCAAAGACTATCTAAGAAATAATAGTGAAGAAGGATAGAATCAAAACCTTAGCAAAAGAGTTCTAGTAATACAAGAAAGAGAACCAGTACAACTCCAATCCCATACCGAAACTCAGGCCGGACAAAGTAGTAGCGTGTTAAACCCGGAGCCACAAACGGAAACTCGACCTCCTAATTACACGAGAATCTCTCAAACCTTTATCTAGAAAAACTTCTTTCCTTTTGTTTTTGAGTCTTCTCTGTTTCTTCCTCTCACTTTATACGTTATTTTACTTATTCAAAGATCCCCTCTTGTTGTTTGTGAAGTGTGTTAGATATATAGGTAGGTGTGTGCAAGATCGTGTGTGTGCGCACATGATGTGAGACGTGATGGAGTTGGGGGGAGGGACGTGAGATGTGGGACTAGTGGTTAAATTAGGATCTTTTCCCCCCTTTTTTTTTTGTTAAGAGAAATAAAAGAAAATATAAAGATAAGAATATTCATTATCTATTTTAGACCAATACAAATATATACTTGGACTATGATTTAAATGGCGCTAAAAATAAATTAAAAGTTACTAGTCTAGTTATTAAGTTCTTAATTAAACAAAAATATTTTTTTTATTTAAATATAGGAACAAAATGTATACTCTAAGAATATGCAAAAAAAAATTGTAGCTTTTTAATTTTTCTCAAATAAAACCAATGAAAAGATGAGATAAGAATTTAAAATATCAAGATTAGACCTAAAAGAAATATTTACATAAAAATAAAATAGAATTTGGGTGTAGTCAAAAATTAGGTGTTCACATTTATAAGTCGGATGTAAATACAAAAATGCAAGGTATTCCTGTCAATGATGTGTGTTTTTTCTTTTATGATGTGATTCATTCACCTATGTAGGTCATGCCATAAGAACTCACGAAAGGGCCCATAAAGTCTTTCCTCCACACATCAAATATCTCGACCTCCAATACAAAATTCATAGGCATCTCATATCTTTTAGATATTGACCTTTGTCTTTGACATTGATCGCATGCCTTGGCCATTTGATTTGCATCTTGGTAGATCGATGGCCAATAATAGCCACATTCAAGCACCTTTGCAGCTGTCCTGTTTCCTCCATGGTGACCTCCAACCGGAAAATCATGGCATGCTATGAGAATTGGCATTACATCATCTTCCGGAACACAACGCCGAATGATGTTGTCGGCACAAATTCGGAACAAAAAGGGTTCCTCCCGATAGTATTGCCTACATTCCCACAATAACTTTTTCTTTTGATAAGTCTCCAATCCATCGGGAATAAGATCACTCACTAAGAAGTTAACGATGTTGGCATACCAAGGAGTGAATGTGCTAGACAATGCTAGTATGTATTCATCCGAAAGCATCATTGATTTCAAGGTCTTCTTTTGGTCTCCCTGCCCCTTCAAGCCGAGATAGGCGATCCGCAACTTGATTTTCTATCCCTTTCCGATCCTTGACTTCAAAGTCAAACTCTTGCAACAAAAGGACCCACCGAATCAATCTTGGCGTGGCATCCTTCTTCGCCATAAGATAACGAGGAGCAGCATGATCAGTGTAAACTATCACTTTGGACCTCAACAAATAAGCCGAAAACTTTTCAAAAGAATAGACAATGGCAAGAAGCTCTTGCTCAGTCACAGCGTAATTCATTTGAGCGCCATTGAGTGTCTTTCTTGCATAGTAGACAAGGTGAAGGATCATGCTATGACGTTGGCCAAGCACCGCCCCAATAGCTACACCACGAGCGTCACACATGAGTTGAAATGGAAGAGACCAATCGGGTGTGACAATAATAGGTGTCGTGGTGAGCTTTTCATGCCTTCTTCCTTCTCCTCCTCGATTATTGCACTGCAGTCCATGTCTTCATCTTCCAAGAATAGATCCCTCAGCCAAGCTAATGCTTCTTCTTCTGCGGTTCCCCATATTGTGTCAGCTTGGTGAAAAGCTTGATCTGTATGCGGCACTGGTTGCTCGAGAGGGTAATACGGTCCACTCCATGGAGGCAACCAATCTTTATACTCTTGCCATGTGTACTGGTATCCGAGCCCGAAAGTAGTCCCATGACCCTTCGGCTGTATCGGTTTAGTAATACCCTGGAGATTCTTCCCGAGCCCTTTGCCGGGTTCATACCCAGACTATGCCAGAATGCTTTCTATTTTGCTACTCCACCATTTGTCTTTCTCAACGGTGTTGACACGTTCGATGTGATGATAGGTTTCCCCTCCTAACCTTCTTCTGTTTTCGATAACCGGGATGGTTTGGCTGGTGTAAATGGGATTACTCCCTTCCCCGTGAATGATCACCTCCTGATGGTTCCATTCAAACTTTACTGCCTGATGCAAGGTTGATGCCACAGCCCCAGCGGCATGTATCCATGGTCGTCCTAGCAGCAAATTGTAGGATACAGATATGTCCAGCACCTGAAACTCGACATCGAACCACGTAGGCCCCATTTGTAGATAGAGATTAATTTCTCCGATGGTAGCTCTTTGAGACCCATCAAAAGCCTTCACGTTCATGGTCCCTTCTCGTATCTCGTATAGGCCCTTGCCCAACCTCTTCAGTGTTGTCAATGGGCAAATATTGAGACTGGATCCTCCATCAATGAGGACCCTGGCAATGAAGTAGCTCCGCATCGCACTGTAATGTGTAGTGCCCTGTTGTGATTCAGACCCTCAGGTGGCAACTCATCCTCGTGGAAAGTGATTTTGTGACTTTCCAACACCTGTCCTACCATATTAGATATTTCTCCACTGGTGATATTATTGGGCACATAAGCTTCACTCATCACTTTCATCAAAGCGTTCTTGTGTGCTTCTGAAATTTGTAACAGTGACAGGATGGATATCTGAGCTGGGGTTTTATTCAAATGATCAATGAAGGAATACTCCCTTGCTTGTACTTTCCTCCAAAGGTCATCTGGCCCTGTTTCAATGACAGGCTGCTTGGCAGTGGCGTCCTTACTTGGTCCTCCCAGGTGTTCAGGTGTATACATTCTTCCGGTCCTCGTCATTCCTTGTGCGGCATCGGATTCCTCCATCTTTGCCTTTCCTTTTCGCCTAGCTTCGGCAACATAATCCCAAGGTATTGCTTTTGAATTGAAAGGAGGTATGGTCAATACTGTCACTGTGAAAGGTGCGACCACTTCTACTTCAAACGGAACATGGGTGGCTATGGGTGGAGCCACCTCTACCTCAAACGGAACTGATGTGGCTGTCGATGCCCCCTTTTTCTCGCAAAATCGGGTTTATGACATTTGGGAGGACAACTCGTTCCCTTTTTGGAATTGGGTTTGAATTGAAGAGTCGCCACCTAATGAGTAAAGTGCATTAGGACACTAAGAAGAATTTTGATTTAGAAAACCAGAGATTGGGTAAGGGCTCGAAATTATCCCGAGGAGAAGGTGTTAGGCACCCCTCGAGATCCACTAGTGTGGTTCCCGGCCATACTATAATTGTGACTTTAAGTGCAAACAACAAGTAGACAAGTTAGAGTTTCACATATGAGGGGGTTTTCACATAATTGTTGCAAGTAATTAAAGTTAAAGAAAAAGCTGAAATTTGGAGCATTTTTTTGAAATTCTGAAGGTAATAAAATAAACAAGTAAAGGGAAGGGGGTCCTAGGTTTATAAACAAAATGGATCACCCCACACAACACCCGGTAACCGCTTATATACGTGGTGTTATCGCGTGGTCATCATATCCATATCTACCCTTTCCTACCCCGTTAAGGTATTAAACGCGGAATGGTCTCGTTTCACTTATTGCATGCTATTACCCGCCCCAATCCTATCAGTCCCGGAGGCATTTGGGACTACTAATCCTAAAGGGAAGGGGTGTGAGGTTTTATAGTTTTAAAAGGACGAAAATTCTAAGGCGACAATCAAAACACATATGTAGCAGATATGGGGAGAAGCACATAATAGATAGAAAGGCTCAAACAAACCTCCTTAAAACCAAAGAGAAGCATATAGTTTAGCATGTCTTACACGTACTGATTAGGGTCAGATTAAACTTAAGAGTTGTGGCAGACTGATCTATTACATATTTCAGATAAGAAATCCGAATTAGGCATGCCTGCTGGTTGTAGCTAAAAATCTGATTCAGTTTACAAGTTTGTCCTAAGGCTTGCCTAAGCGTTAAATGAAACCTATAGGCATGATATCTATTAGTTCAGAAAAGAAGTATGCTGATTTAGGAAAAGAAGTCAGTTAACCAGGAAAGGCGAGTTTTGGTAAAAGAGCGTAAATTCTGCAGACGTTAAGCATTATCGTTACTGATATTAGACCTATAAGCGAATGAACGATTCAGGTTTGGTTGATAGTTCCTATAGGCATGCTTTCTAGGCGTTATTGACTTTAAACACTTTTTACAGGCGTAGTAAGAGTGAAGAAATCCTATGGGCATGATATCTGAATGCTGTTAGTTTTTAATCCTATAAACAGGTTTGCCTAGTGACCAATACATATGCAGGATCTGGATTTCTGGTTAACTTACAGACATGGTATCTACATGTGATAATGCAGAATTCCTTATAGACATGGTATCTACATGTGAGATGCAGAATTCCTTATAGACATGGTATCTATATGTGAGATGCAGAATTCCTTATAGACATGGTATCTATATGTGAGATGAAGAATTCCTTATAGACATGGTATCTACATGGATGCAGAAGTCTTTATAGACATGGTATCTACATGTGAGATGCAGAAGTCTTTATAGATATGGTATCTACATGTGAGATGCAGAATTCCTTATAGACATGGTATCTACATGGATGCAGAAGTGCAGAAAATCCTATGAGCAGGATATCTATGTGGATGCAGACGTGCAAAGCTGTAAGCAGGATACATGAATACAGAAGTGTAGTAATTCCCTATGAGCATGATATCTACCCCTTTGCATGCATGGTTACCCTTCCCTTTCACTAATCACCCCAGAAGTTTATTACAAAATTATTACAGTCCAAAAATAAAATAAAGAAACTACATCAGAAAAAAAAATTAAAATTACAACCAAGGAGAGCCTGATCCAGACTTCCTGTCTAAAGCATGAAGTAAACCAACTCCAAAGATCGAGATCCAAAGCCTTTCTCTCGTTTGGGATGTGTCAGAGTTCCCTAAGAGCCTCAAATGGACTCCGGGCAGTGCTCACACCCAAATACATTGCAGGATTGAGTCATAGTGCAGTGTGGAAGGGCCAACCCTCAAGTGTCCAAGTTCGGAGGGAACTCAAGGTCCCAAGGCAAGGCTCACAGGAGGGGGGGCAGAACTTAGAAGCTAAGAGTGAGTGTAAGTGCAGAGAGGGAATTCTAAAAGGGGAAAAGGGAAGTGTCAAAGACAGGCTAGTGGGCATACCTAGCAATAGGAAATGCTGGCACACCCCACCAGCCTGTTAGAACACATTGTTTTGGGAGTTAGGATCCCCAAAGGGATCAAGTCCAAACATAAACAATAACTTGCATGTTGCCATGTTCTGAACTACAACTCAAACCACATAGAGGGAAACAGGGGTGCAGGGATTCACAGCAGAAACAAATGAAAGGAAATTAACATGCTAGTTGACATTTAACTCCATATAGACGGTAAAGTAGACATGGATGTAAAGGCTGTAAGTAAACACATTGGGATGATGCTGAAACCAAAACTAGAACATACTGATCACGCCCAACTATGCCTTATAAAAAAAAGGACTCTGCGGACGTTGCAAATATAACCCGAGTATTACGCCCAGGGTCGAATCCACAGAGAGTTAACCTATCAATCACTATCTTTAGACCCAATAAACTCTTCAGAACCAGCTTCCCAGATGTTTAAATCACAGTTGAAGGTTGCTTTACTAACTACGATTGCAAGTAAATTAAACAGCTGTAAACTAAAATGCTAAGGTTGTAAACAATGATGAGAAGAAGCTAAGGCAATGATTTCCCCTATTGAAAGAATCCCTTCTGTTTATGCTCATACAAATTTACCAACACATCTCTATTAATCATGAACGCTCACCTTACCGTAAATCTCTCCCAAGTAATCACAGTAATATACTAATTGCACTCTCCCGCGATACACTAGCTTACTTTATTTAGCACAATTCACTTTAGATTACACCCAAGGCTTCTTTATCCCTAATCCCGCCTTTAAACCCGCAATTATAGATTCCTCTTATACTTTGGGAGTGGTATTGTTCAACAATAACCTAAATATGCACTCTTTTCCAAGTTATGAACACTAAATAGGCACAGCTAATTGAGGATCCTGTCAATTAACTACAACAAGCACAAAGTTGAACAAATAGAGATTGAAACTAGCAATTTGTATTCACATAAACAAGATGTTCATCCCCCAATAGGTTCCATCAAAGCCTTAGACAAAGGATTTAGCTACTCATGGCTATGGGAAAACAAACTAAGATAGAATTCTTCATAACTAGCAATAAAAATCAAAGAAAAGAAGAAAGATGTTTTGGGTGATCTCTCACAATTGTTTTCCTTGCCAAGATACTCTAAAATTCAATACATGCCTCTCTTGGCCGAAGTCTTGTATTTAAAATAGGGTTTAGGTCTAAAAATTCCGTGTTTTACACTTTAGTCCCTGAAGTTTTTTGCTTCCGCTGCGGTTCTGCCGCGGTCGCGGTCAAACCGCGGCCAAATGCCTTCTCTGATTCTCATTTTATCCGCAACTATCTTCCACCGCGGTTCTACCGCGGTGGAACCGCGGTCAACCCAGTTCTCTGAATCTTCAGGCCTGTTTTGCGTGGTTTACTTGGGAAATTTCACAATTGGCCTCTTTTTCTTCATTTTTGACTCCAAAAGTACTCCCTTGCCTTCCCTGATCATATATCACCTGCAAATCATGAAAAGCACTAATAAGAGCATTTTGTTATCACTTTTATCATCAAAACTATACAAGAATGTGGTTATTTAAGGCGTGATTATAGTTAAATTCACCTATTATCAACACCCCACACTTAAACCTTTGCTCGTCCTCGAGCAAGTTAAACCACACTTCTAGGCCTAACCATTGATACATTACCCCAATTTATGCCACACTCACCATTACGAAGGACCAACCTAAGCAATGCAACAATCATACCTCAGATGCAGACTCTCATGCCATGACATACTCGTACTCACTCTAGTTACTCTAACATAAGTGAAGATTTACTTTTTCTTCCTGAGTCACATGCCCTCACATCACAAGTCTAAGAGAAGTTCCCCACACATAAAATTCAAACAATAAGGAACCAAGGATAGAAAGAATTCACTCACTCTCAGCAAAGAGCATTCATATGCTACACAGACACACCATAAGCTTGCCCCTAGTGTAATACTCTACTAATCGAACTGTTCAGTCAAAGATCAAGAGGTCTTCATTTGGTTGTAATGTAGGCTAAGGGACGGGTAGGATATATTTGGATATAGTGACTAACCTCCCTAAGCACTTTTAATACACACTTCCTTTTATTTCAATTTCCATGCTCAACCCAATCGTTCTTCCACATTTTGTTTCACGTGTGACCCCCACTTTTCTTTAGGTGCAACTGGCTTCTCTTTCTTTTTTTTTTCTTTTTCTCATTTTGTTTTCTTTGTCTCTCTTTTTTTTTTTAGATTGCCTGTGCACCAATCAAACAATTCATTCTTGATTCCCCTTTTTTCGCTAACTCCCTACTACCCCACACTTTGAATTTTGTATGTTCTTTAGTAATTCAAGCGCTTCTAGGAGGTATAGGTTCAAACAATCAAGCTATTCAAACACAGAGATTTTGGTCATTATAGGGTTATCAAAGAACATGCTTCAGGCTCAAAGGGGTTAACTATGGCGATATATACTGGTGGATTCACAATTATATAGGGTTGCACAAAGAAATGCCTCAATCATCTCTAAAACCAAACAACTTCTACTTCACTTTGCAAACACACAGGGCAAGTTCTAGGTATCGCATACAAGCACAGAATGCAAGTAATATCTCCCACTCACTTAGCATGCAACTCATTCCGAATCAGTTCATCAACACACTCATATGAGCATTCAAGCAAGACAAGATGTGCAACATTAAGGCATGGATTTACGAGTCCACAAGCGAGACTAGACGTCACACTCCCAAGTTCATTTTAGTTATTTGCAAGTGTGCATATCAGAGGTTGTATTCTAGCCTTCACCCATCTTAGTCCTAAAACTACAAAAGGAAAATCTACCTAACCCGGTTCAAGAAAAGCCCTTGGAAAAGAACCGTGGTCAAAAGAAAAACCAAGGGGGAAGTATTACACTACCTAGAAGAGAAAAAATAAAAAAAAATAAAAATAAAAAATTCTACATGGACTACTTCCCTCAAGATTACTGTCCAAGTGGTCCGTCCTCAGGAAGAGTCCTCTAACTTGTTTTCAGTTTACATTAATTCCGACTTTGACCCTCAAGAGACCCGTCGACAAGTGTCCGTCGTTGGGCCAAGTCAGCTACTCCTAATATAAGCACACTCAAATATATACAACACATCACAGCACACATACGCAAACAACTTCTATATACATTACAACACACAATCAGAGCAAGTCTCCCACCCCACACTTAAAATCATGGCATGTCCCCATGTCATATCAAGAAAGTAAAGAGCAGAAGGGTCAGAAGACTTCCCTGAGACTCAATCAGAGTCGGAGACGGTGCTGGGGTCTACATGGCAAGCTCTCCCCAATGCACGTAACCAGGCCATAAACCGGCTCTCAGATCTAGACTGCCTCTGCGACATGGCATCCATCCGCGTGTGTAGGCCATCCACCGAGGTGCGGAGATCTGCGACCTCTTCCTCCAAGGAACGCAGCATAGGCTGGGTGGACTGTGATCGGGATAGGCCTGCTCCAGTATGGGGGCGCCGAGAGGGGCCGGCACTGTCAGTAGACCTCCTGGACGGTGCAAGAGGAACCGGATCATCATCCTCATCATCTATCTCAATTGTTGTACGTGTACCCCGGCCCACTCTGATGCCTGAGGCTCTGAATGCTGACTCTAGGGGGCAAGTCTCCGATCGGCAGGATGTGGGGGATTTTTCAGCAGGCACAGTGTAGTCACCAAAGAAGGGAAGTAGAATCCCTTTGACAGCAGCGGCCCCCGTAGGACCATTTCATCACTAATTACCCTTGCCGCATCAAAATCCTTCTTCGTCACGAAGCACCATGTCAACAGTGCACGCTGGAAGTTCACGTCAGTTGTGTTGCTTGAGGGCAGGAACCGGCTGCAAATGACAGTTAACCAACACTTAGCCAAGTGTGTGAATGAGTTGGAGTTCAGAGTGATTTGGTCACGTATCCATGTTGGTCGCCCCTCTGCACAGAGTATATCAGTCATGACCTCCCATGTGACCCCTGGCCTGTCGTGGTAGTAGTCAATGTCACTAGTGAACTAAGGCAGCCGCAACACCTGGCGAATCATGGGAATTGTGGCGCTGACCACCTTGCCTCGCACAATCACCCCCTACTTAAGTTCAATGGGCAGTTGGCATAAAACTCCCTAACAAGCATCTTGTTGACCGGGGCAGGGTCATCAAATAAGAATTCAATTTCCCTCCTCCAAATTTCTTTATACATCTCTGCCTTTTCTACGCTGAGGGTTGCCCGGTCAAGCGAGATCTCATGGATGATGTTCTTTGTAGCCTTGGCATGAAAGTCGTCCTCCGCTAGTTCTGATTGGAACCTGGATTCATCATCTGTAGGCCGTTGGGATGCGCCTGCCGATCTCCTTTGCCTTTTAGGAGCCATAGTACCTGCAAAGAATTCAGAAGAACCATCAAAGATATCCTTCTTGTGCCAGTTGGATAGGTACTCAGACTTCACCACCCAATGGCACCATACATTTGCCCCCATTTATTTCATTCATACAAAGTGCCCATTCCCCACTACTAAGGTGTTCAAGGAGAACAACCTCCACAAAGGCTCCACAATTTGCTTGCAATTTCCGGCATACATCACCCCACACTTACTTCCTCAAATGATTCACGTTAAATACAACACCACCATACACCAATGACAACACCGCCATCCACCGAATACAACACCGGCACAACCTAGGTTAGGCATAAAATGCCCCAAAATTGTACAAAAAAGATCCCAAATTTTTGGCCAAAAATGGCCCATCACCAAACTACACCACAAAAATATTCTCTAGGCCTCTAAGTCATAAAAACAAACCCCACAATTAAAGTATCATGGAGACCCAACCAAATTAGCACTAAACAACCCCACAAACATCAAATACAACAATAGAAAACATAAAAGAAAGCAAAAATTAAAACTTGAACACTAATCCTAACTAGGGTTTACTAAAACTAACACAAAACTAAATTACACTAATTAAGAAGAAGAAATAGAGGGGGGAGGAGAAACTTACTTGATGAAAGAGGGGGAAGGTGGAGTTGGAGGTTTAGAGAAGATGAGAATGGAGGTTGGGTGAAAGAGAATGGAGATTTTTCTATTTGGTAGAGAGAGGAAGAGAGAAGAAGAAGAGAAGAGGGGAGGGGTGTCGGTGGGTTTGTGAAGAAAGAAGGGGTTTGGGTGGGGAGGTTTAAAGTAATTAAAAGGGAAAGGGGGGGGGGGGGGGGGTAATATAACTAAAAAAAAATAAAAAAAATAAAAAATTTAACAATTATCTGAACCTGGGCCCGTCTGGGTCTGCTGCGGTTCTGCCGCGGTCGCGGTAGAACCGCGAGAGGTAAGGTTCAGAAAGGGCAATCCACCGCGGTTTGACCGCGGTCGCGGTGCAAACGCGGTGGACTGACTACAGAGAGGTGCTTTGACTGCGGTCCCGGTGGAACCGCGGTCTGGGCACTTCTCTGCATCTGACGATTTTTTTTTTAACAAAAAGATTATACTTACAACAATTTCATGGGTTGCCTCCCACGCAGCGCCTGATTTAACGTCGCGGCACGACTCGGATGAGCGCAATTAAGGCTCGCTCGACCTCTGTGGTTCATTCAAGTGCAGCTCAGACATTTCCTTAGGCTCGCTCATACCCACCTATAATTTCAATCGCTACCATTGACTCTAAATGTACGAGAGTCATTCTCAGTGGCAACTTCCACAGCTCCTGACGGGAAAACTTCAACTACTCGAAATGGTCCAGACCATCGTGACTTAAGCTTACCCGGGAACAACCTCAATCTTGAGTTGTATAGCAATACCATGTCCCCAGGTTTGAAATTTCGCTCAACGATGTTCTGATCGTGTAGCCTCTTCATTCTCTCCTTGTACAGCCTTGTGCTCTCAAAAGCAAGATACCGGAACTCCTCGAGCTCATGCAATTCAGTGACCCTTGACGTGCCCGCAGCTTCAATGTCTAGGTTTAGCTGTTTCAGTGCCCACCATGCTTTATGCTCAAGTTCTACAGGTAGGTGACAGGCCTTCCCAAACACCAACTTGTATGGTGATATACCAATTGGTGTCTTGAAAGCTGTTCTGTAACCCCAGAGTGCATCATCTAGCTTCCTTGCCCAATCAGTTCTTGTGGCGTTCACTGTTTTTGTCAGTACACTCTTGATCTCCCTGTTGGATACCTCAACCTGTCCACTAGTCTGCGGGTGGTACGGAGTAGCCACCTTGTGGCGCACATCATACTTAGCCAACAACTTTTCAAAAGCCCTATTACAGAAGTGAGTGCCTCCGTCGCTGATAATTGCGCGTGGTGTCCTAAAGCGGGTGAATATGTTCTTCTTTAGAAATCCAACCACTACTTTTGCATCATTGGTGGGCATTGCTGCAGCTTCTACCCACTTGGACACATAGTCTACAGCAACAAGAATGTTCTTATTGCCATAGGAACTGACGAAGGGACCCA